>NW_007518396.1:0-237 GCF_000475195.1 Diaphorina citri
GGCTAAGAGCTGAGCAAGACAGATTAGCCGCTCAATCCACTTAGGCCCCAATTCAGGGATACAAAAATGTAGGTGGTTAAACTAGGCAAATCAAGGAAATGTAGCTAAGCTTCAGATTAGAGTGGCTTAGACAAGGCATAGTTACTCCTTTTTCCAAGAAGGTATATGTCATAACAGACAGGTATCAGTCAGTTTTATATATTGTAGTAGATAGGTATTAGTCAGTTTAGCTATTTT
>NW_007518397.1:0-237 GCF_000475195.1 Diaphorina citri
TCGGCTGGGATTGAACCCACGCCCTCCTGTTTACCAGGCGAGCGCCTTGACCACTACACCACCGAGGCAGGCAGGAAATGGGGAAGAAGAGGAGGGAAGAGAGAGAAGGAAAGGAAAGGAAAGAAAGAGAAGAGGAGTTTCCGTGAAAAACGACAAACAGGTTGAAATAAGAGTGGTAGAAAATATAGAATGTACAATGTACATACTTCTTACTAGATTTTGAAGTAAGTTCATAAA
>NW_007518398.1:0-237 GCF_000475195.1 Diaphorina citri
ATTTTTGACCCACATCGGAAAATGCATGTAAATATAGAATTATACCTAAATACCTATGGTTATTTATTTTTGTAATGAAAATGGGAATGCTTTTTTTTTCTTGGAATTTGACAGGTCTAAAGGGAGACCCTGCCAGCCTAGTTAGCTTAGTTGGTAGTACGTCTGCCTTGTAAGCGCTAGGCCGCGGGTTCGATTCCCACCCGGGGCGGATTTTATCCTGCTGGGATAATGTTCGTT
>NW_007518399.1:0-237 GCF_000475195.1 Diaphorina citri
CTATGAGAACGCCCATGATCTGCTCAAGAAGGGTTACGCCCTATACGAGGCTAAATTCAATGCTAAGCCCCAGTGGGCAGGATGTGCACCAGGCAGGGTTAATCTCATAGGAGAACATGTCGATTATAATGATGGCTTTGTACTGCCCATGGTAAGTAAGGAGTTTTTTGTTCTATTGCAGACTCACAAACCGCATGTTAGTTAGGTAAGATAGGATTTCAAGGATGACATTGCCTT
>NW_007518400.1:0-237 GCF_000475195.1 Diaphorina citri
CGCGGATATGGTTTGTTCTCAGAACGGCTGGCTTTCTATCCTTCTTTCAATTCTCTCTTCGAATTTACGACGATAAGACCTCCGGCTTTACAGTTCTCAGTAGCAAACCCATCTAAGGGGGAAAAATCTTCCCTCTTTCCTCGTCCCTTTTTTCTTATCTTTGATGCGTTTTGTTTAATCCAATATGTTAAAATGTGTGTGTGTGTGTGTGTGTGTGTGTGTGTGTGTGTGTGTGTG
>NW_007518401.1:0-237 GCF_000475195.1 Diaphorina citri
AAACTTTATTCCTGTGAGTTACCAATTTATTAGACTGCAAGTTATAAGTTATGTTTACGTTTTCTTACTTTCCTTGTCCTAATAGTATATCAAGTGTGCTATACAAAATTTTTGTTTCCAGTCCAAATTTTTCTTATGTGACATCAAGTGGTGATTTCATTAGAATAAGAAGAACTATTGCTCAATAATTATTACGTGTCAGATGAACTTTTACAAAATTTTGTAAAATACAAAGTC
>NW_007518402.1:0-237 GCF_000475195.1 Diaphorina citri
TGTCGGCACTGTGGTCAATGTGGGTCTGGAGGTGGAGAAGTTCAAAGTAAGTGAGAACATGAGCTTCAAATTAATATCCAATAGATATCATAGGTAGATTAACATAAAACCTGTTTTGTATAAACTTAGGCTGACAACATTAGGTCAAGTTTGTTTACAGACGGAGAAATAAGGAAAAGAAGAAGAAGAAGAAGAAGAAGAAGAAGAAGAAGAAGAAGAAGAAGAAGAAAAAAAAAA
>NW_007518403.1:0-237 GCF_000475195.1 Diaphorina citri
TTCTTCTTCTTCTTTCTCTTCCTCTCTTAGAAACCCTTCGTTTTCTTCTTCTTCCTCGTCGTCTTCTTCTTCTACTTATTCTTCTTCTCCTTCTTCTTCTTCTTCTTCTCTTTCTCCTTCTTCTTTTATTTTTCGTCTTCTTTTTCTTCTTCTTCCTCGTCTTCTTCTTCTTTTTCTTCTTTCCCTTTCTCTCTTTAGCTTTTTCTTTTCTTCTTCTTTTACTTCTTCTAAATGCCC
>NW_007518404.1:0-237 GCF_000475195.1 Diaphorina citri
AGGTAGCGCCACTATGCAAGCGCGTTAGCAGAGGAGCAGAAAGAACTGCGCAGAAATGTATGCGCACAAACACATTATAGCGTTGCCTGCGAGGGAGCTTTGCTCGGGACATTCTGTTGGTCCTCATTTTTCCTGCTCTATGACTTTAAAACACCACCCAAGTAAGCGCAACTGATCTATTGGCCACCCAATGGTTCACAAATCGACACAAGTTCTGGGCCTGCCGTTCAACCCCCC
>NW_007518405.1:0-237 GCF_000475195.1 Diaphorina citri
GGATGGGAAGGAATGGATAAATGAAGGGACAGAGGGATTTAAGTTAGAGGGAACTGTAATGTAAGGGGAAGGGTTGGGAGACACGAGAGAAGGGTGTAAAGAGGAGGGAGAGTTGAAGCTGTGGAGCGGGTTTGTGTTTGTGACCGGATGTGGAGAAACGAAGGGACAAAGAGGGAAAGGAGGAAGGGAAGGGAGGGCTTAAAGGAGGGAAGGAAAGCAGAAGGGAAGGAGCGATAC
>NW_007518406.1:0-237 GCF_000475195.1 Diaphorina citri
GGTTCGATAGCAGTCTTTAAGCCCTTTCTTTTGATAAAATTGGATCTTGAAAAAGTTCGTCCAGTTCAGACTTATGTATGTGGCATAGACCCATAGGTGGGCCAATAAATGGTACGTTTTTTAGGTGGGCGAATAAATGGTACACTTACCCTACGTTTTTTATCCTACTCTTGTATTATTTTTACAGAGGTGACCAAGTCAGCAATGAAGGCGGGGACTACGGCTGGAACGGCAGGG
>NW_007518407.1:0-237 GCF_000475195.1 Diaphorina citri
AATATCATTTCTTATGAACTGCTCAAACTTCATTTTCACAGCCAAATTTGTTATTTCGGTTCAAAAACTTTAAAGCCCCATATCTCAAAACAACGATTTGTCCCAAGGGCCCTTTTTCCATTCTGCTCCTCAATTAAATAATGCCTCGGAATGTGTCTGCACCTTGATTTTTCTTGACAATTCAGGTTGGTAACCTTTTGAAATGAAGTATTAGCTATGGCTTTTAGAGAAAATATC
>NW_007518408.1:0-237 GCF_000475195.1 Diaphorina citri
TACTATTGCAGAACATTTAAGGCACAATTTGTCAAGTCGTACGTTTCAGAGCAGGTACATAATTAGGTACCTATTTGTTTGTTTATTTATAACCTTCGTTAAGAATTATTTTAGTACCTCTTTCACTTTATGATGATTTTATGGTAATTATTTATGTACATTTAGCTGTAGACAATCTCAGTAGTGCAGTGGTTCGCGCAGAGGACTCCGAAACTTCGAATCTAGAGATTGACGGTT
>NW_007518409.1:0-237 GCF_000475195.1 Diaphorina citri
AGAAAAAGAAAGCTTAGTGTCAAGAATTATACCAAGATCCTTGACCTCATCAACAACCTGAAGAGGAACAGATTGAATGTTATAGGTGTAATCCAGATTGATGAGTTTTCTAGTGAAGAAAACTGCAACACACTTGTGTAATGACAACTGAAGACCATTAAGAGACAACCACTCAGAAAATCGATCGATATCTTCCTGCAGCTGTTTGCAATCTTCATAAGAATGAATTGACTTGTA
>NW_007518410.1:0-237 GCF_000475195.1 Diaphorina citri
TTTTTTTTTTTTTTTTTTTTTTTTTTTTTTTTTTTTTGCCATAATACTAATGATAATTTTCAATAAAACAATAATCAACCCAATCCTCCAATAGTAATTTTGCTCTCATTTGAAAACGACGAATGATATTAATCTCGTTTTTTCACCATTGTATTTCAATTTTTACGATGTTTTCAAAAATGCATTACAAAAGGGGGGTTCTCATTTAAAAAAATAAAGTTGCCCCCCCCTGAAGCC
>NW_007518411.1:0-237 GCF_000475195.1 Diaphorina citri
TCACGCTCTGGGTTATTTGTAACTATACATTCATGTGGATGAGCGTCGACAGGTAAAATTTTTTGGTCGGGTGTATCGATCGATAACATAAGTACCGTGCAGATTATAGATCGATATAATCACTACACATCACGAATCGTTCATTAGGCATTCATGTCTGGCTGAGGGACTTTGAACAGTGAAGATGCCCGTCCTGACACCCCTCTTTGCTAAAGAAATAGCAAAGGTTTGAGTGCG
>NW_007518412.1:0-237 GCF_000475195.1 Diaphorina citri
GTACAAGATAAATGGACGTTGGAAGACATAAGGCCCTATATTGAGTAAGTTTACCATATATTATGTATTGTTTATTTCTTATTCTTGTAAATAAACAGGGCTCTGACCCTTGCTTAAAAAAAAAAGAGTAAGTTTACCCGCAGTCCCCCCATAGGTTCTTATACAGGGTCCGCCAACGGATTAGTATTGATTTCAAAAAAACATAACTCGATCATTTTTGCAGATATATTTTTATTT
>NW_007518413.1:0-237 GCF_000475195.1 Diaphorina citri
GGTAACCGCGTAACAAGCAGAGGTACTAATATACAGGGTCGCATTGCAAAACGCTTTGTAGGTCTTTATTTTATGAGGATCGACCCATTCTGGGTGGTCGTCCAAAATGATGTAAAAGTAAAACCTTCAGTCAAGTGTACCATCCTGTATATTATTGGATTTTCAAGAGAGAGAGAGAGAGAGAGAGAGAGAGAGAGAGAGAGAGAGAGAGAGAGAGAGAGAGAGAGAGAGAGAGAG
>NW_007518414.1:0-237 GCF_000475195.1 Diaphorina citri
TGATGACACACATAATACATAGAAGGGAGGTATTAATACCCAAATTCGATTCCCTGGAGAAAATCACTTCATGAAAAGGTAGGCACGTTTCCAGATAGAACTTATTGTTTCACTAGTATTGACTCTGAGACCCAGAGAGAGGACAATAGCACCATACAAACCTTGTTTAGACTGCGGGAGTAAAGGGACTTTTCAGTCTCATTCTGGCAGGATAAACAAGGTATATTCTATTCTAGT
>NW_007518415.1:0-237 GCF_000475195.1 Diaphorina citri
ATCACTGGTGCCATGACCCGTGACATCTCATAATATTATCATCAACATTGTCATACTACCTTCTTCATTCATTCCGACTATTCTCGCCTTATCATATGGCACAATAGCGTGGTACCGTGTCTGGATATAGGTGCCATATGCATTATGATATACATATGGAGGTGCCATATGCATTATGATATACATAGGTGCTATAAGCATTACTGGAGATACAATGTATTTCTTGTGACGCTGCGC
>NW_007518416.1:0-237 GCF_000475195.1 Diaphorina citri
ACAGTTCCCTCTGTCAAACCTCTTTTTTTAAGTCTTATGCTAGGGTTTACCAACTCGGGATTGGGATGAAACGAGGATTTCCCTATACCTACCTAATAACCAGGTCAACCTCGGATTGAACTCAATCCTGAGACAAGCCACGGTGGTAAAACTTGACCCTGTTGAATGCTTTGTTCACCCTGTCAATGAGAGACGTTCTGAATCCATTGTTCACATTACTGCGCTCCTAAATGCCAT
>NW_007518417.1:0-237 GCF_000475195.1 Diaphorina citri
ACTTCTCCCTCGCTCTCTCCCCCTCTTTCTCTTCCTTTTAAATTTCTCCCTCGCTCTCCCCGGGCCTCTTCTCTTCTCATCTCTTCTCGATGGGATGTATTATGTTGAGCGGATTGCATTGTCTCCCCTTCCATCAGCACCCTCCCCTCTCTTTCTCCTACACTGGTTTTCACTGATAGATCTATAATTAATGTTCCCGATGTATATGTGAAGTTTACTTTGGCAATGATGCAGTGT
>NW_007518418.1:0-237 GCF_000475195.1 Diaphorina citri
CAGTAACCTTCTCATTATTATTATTGTTATCAGCTGGGGGAATAGTCCTAAAATTCCGATCGCACCTTCCTACATATGTACTTTGTCCTTCATCAAATCATCAAGAAGAGGTCTTATAAATCCTGCACAAAGGCATTTTTCTCTATCTGTGTGCCTGGGAGGATTCAAACCCAGACCTTCTGCGTGTAAGACGCAGGGTGCTCTAAGTGCCATTAGGTGAAAGTATGTACTTGTGCG
>NW_007518419.1:0-237 GCF_000475195.1 Diaphorina citri
TAGACTTCATACATACGGCGGAGAGACTGTATTAAATATTATGATTCAAGAGGTGAAAATCAGAGACACAAAATCTTGCAAAGAGAATGCACGAAGAAATAAAAAAACACAAAGGGTGTGAAAGTAAATCCCTAATGAAGTTTGAAATGGCATTACAAATTGTGCTTTTAATTAAGCTGGAAGCAAACAAGAGTGAAACATTTGCAAATGAATTCTATCCACCTGGAAGAACGCCAG
>NW_007518420.1:0-237 GCF_000475195.1 Diaphorina citri
CAAATACCGTCACCAAACTTGGAGGTTATGGGAAAGAGAAAAGTATAAAAGGGAGCGATTTATAACTATCGTAGGAAATATCTCCAAAAAGGAGATTTCAGGGAGATTATTTGGAGCTTTCGGTTTCACGCTTGGAGGGAGAAATCAATTTGTGACAATCTTAAGCGTCAAAACACTAGAAAACAGATTTCATCAGATGCAGGAATGGAGGGAGAGTAGGATTTTTTTTTTTTTTTT
>NW_007518421.1:0-237 GCF_000475195.1 Diaphorina citri
AGATACTCTCAAAGAGAAGACGGTCACCATATGTTGTGGCGCCGATTTTGTAAATTTATCCTTTGTGAATTTTTGTACCACGAAGAAGGAAATTGCGGAGGTAAGATATTAACGATGGTAAACGTAAAATACACTCAACACAGATGTAAAACACCTTCAACGTAAATTCACAATATTCATATCAATAGTAGGTAATTGAGTAATCTGTAGAACAGATTAGAATATAGAATACTGATA
>NW_007518422.1:0-237 GCF_000475195.1 Diaphorina citri
AAAAGGGCAATCATAAACAAACCTTTTCCTTTCTATTCTCTCTTGAACCTATCAAATTATTTTTTATTCTTAGAATTTCCAAATAAAATAAATTTAACAAAATATTTCGGACTCCTTTTTTTCTAAATTTTATGGTGCAAAGTGAAGGGAAGAGAGGAACAAGTGAATCGAAACAGATATCTCCACTAATAGAAATCCCATCATCTTCTAAATACTATCTCATTTTTGATAGTAAGT
>NW_007518423.1:0-237 GCF_000475195.1 Diaphorina citri
TTAAAGGCAAGCATAGTTCTCGTGACTTTACCTCTGTCAAGATGGCGGAAAATGTACAAGTTGACAAGTACCTATATCGAGAAAAGTATCACCCTAAAAAAATCTCAATCATGATTTATTTGTGGTGAAGCTGAGAGCTTTTTAACATTTTTTGTGGATATCACAGCATTACTAAGAGCCTCCTTTACTGATTCTGACATATCAGATAATTTTTCTTTTTACTCTGGTAATGCCGCC
>NW_007518424.1:0-237 GCF_000475195.1 Diaphorina citri
AGGGGGCCCGGGACCCCCCCCCTCGAGCTTCATTTTTCTCTTTTACTGTATGTCAGACTCCGAAAAATTGGGGTCGAGGGGGCCCGGCCACCCCCCTCCCCTACCTTCGAGCTTCATTTATCTCCTGTACTGTAGGCCAGACACACAACAAAAGAAGACTAAGTTGAGGGACGAGTTGGAAATTTCACTTGGAAGAAAAAAAAAAAGAAAAAAAGAAAAAAAAAAAAAAACCCCCAA
>NW_007518425.1:0-237 GCF_000475195.1 Diaphorina citri
CTATGTGGCGGCTGTGCTAATCGTACTGTGCTGTTGTCGACTTAACTCCAGCACTGAGAGGAGTAAGAAGGGGTAAGTTGTCGTTCAAAAAAAAAAGAAAAAATCTCGTGTGTAAGTCTGAACACTCATTTAAATTACATTGCCTACAGGACAATCGGAAAAAAAATCGTGTCGTGTGTAAGCGCGAACACTCTTATTAAAATAATATTGCCTACAAGACATTCGGAAAAAAATTGT
>NW_007518426.1:0-237 GCF_000475195.1 Diaphorina citri
CGACAGACCAGGGGAGGGACGGGACTAATTCAATTCCAAAGTAATTATTTGACACAGGAAACAATTTGGGAGCGAAACACTGTCGGGGAAAAGGAAAAGGGAAAAGAGATAGCGGAAGAATTCTGTGGGGAGGACGAGGAGGAAAAGGGGGAAGAGATAAGGGGAAGAAAAAGAGAACGGGGAGAAAAGGAATGGATAGATATAGAAGGGGATAGGAAAAGGACGTTGGAATGGATG
>NW_007518427.1:0-237 GCF_000475195.1 Diaphorina citri
TCCGCGAACAAAATCGCCAAATCCGCGAACAAAATCGCCAAATCCGCGAACAAAATCACCAAATCCGCGAACAAAATCGCAAAATCCGCGAACATAATCGCGAAATCCGCGAACATAATCGCAAAATCCGCGAACATAATCGCAAAATCCGCGAACAAGATCGCGAAATCCGCGAACATAATCGCGAAATCCGCGAACAAAATTGCCAAATCCGCGAACATAATCGCGAAATCCGCG
>NW_007518428.1:0-237 GCF_000475195.1 Diaphorina citri
TTAGGCGTCCAGAACGGAGTTCCGAGTAGCCGACCCTCAACCATAGCGTAGTGACGACCCAAGAGAAAATAAACAAACCGTGCTAATTTGCTAATAAATAGAAGCGTCCTCAACGAAGCACCCACCATAGTACCGAACTACCGACCCTCGCAGGAAAATCAAGAAATTAAGCTGAGTAGTCTGTAGTACCGAACTACCGACCCTCGCAGGAAAATCAAGAAATTAAGCTGAGTAGTC
>NW_007518429.1:0-237 GCF_000475195.1 Diaphorina citri
GAACTTCCTATCCTTGAGCTGCTATTTTTCCCAAACTCCACCAGTCATTTCCCATTCGTAAAATAGCTATAATTTATATAAATTAGTGGGCACAGTGGGCCAAATTCACAGCGTACTTGGATAGCAAAATGGAAAACTTTGAAATATCAGAAAACTCCCCAACTGACAAAGTAAACAAAGAGTTCTGCGAACTTCTCCAATCAGCTGCAAAGTTATCCATCCCGCGGGGAAAAACCA
>NW_007518430.1:0-237 GCF_000475195.1 Diaphorina citri
CTCTTCAGTATTTATAATGTCTATTAAAAATATTTCAATTTATCTAAAGAAAAAATAAATAGAAAATTGAAGGAGAAAGAAGAAGAAGAAGAAGAAGAAGAAGAAAAAGAGGAAGAGGAGGAGGAGAAAGAAAAATGATAGGAATGGGGTGAAAGAAGTAGTTAGAGGAAGAGAATGTAATACAATCTGATGTAATAAAATATAAAATGCTAAAAGGAATAGAAGAAGAAGTCCAGG
>NW_007518431.1:0-237 GCF_000475195.1 Diaphorina citri
AACTAAAAAAAAAAAAAAAAAGACCAATTAATGAATGATTTTCTCCCATATTACGAAAAACCTATTGAGAAAGAAGGACCAAGATATCCTTTACTTATCTGAAAAATCCCTAATTGCGAGAAATAAAGAGGCAAAAAGCTCCAAAACTGTACCAAATATACACAAGACCTTGTTCATATAGAGACTGCGGGAGTAAAGGGACTTTTCGGTCCTCATTCTGGCAGTAACTATAAACAG
>NW_007518432.1:0-237 GCF_000475195.1 Diaphorina citri
ACAATAGGTATTCAACTAGTTAGTTGTTTTGTACATACAAACATACATAAGCATACTTGCTTGATTATTTTGAAGAGTTTCAATTTTGGTTTTATTTTAATTTTTAGTTCAATTATTTTTTGCATTGATGCATTCTTTACATTTTTACTTTTTCATTTCGTTGTTTGAAATTTTCAAGTTTCATGGTTTTGGGTTTACTTTGTTGCAATTTTTTCATTTTTGTTTTGTTGTTTTGAT
>NW_007518433.1:0-237 GCF_000475195.1 Diaphorina citri
CAACCTTTTCCAGAAAATCAGAAAACCCAACGGTGCGGTGTTTTCAATGAGAGCTGTCGAAGAACTACTCCGGCATCTGATACCTTTCCTTACTAAGAAATAACGGTAACGTTCCTATGCTAACCTCTAGAACTTACCTCAGTGTAGATAATCAGGGGGTTGATGCTGGCACTGGTCCACGCGCGTGCACGCACCACAGGCACGCGGCTACTCCACGGAGTCGCCATCACTTGCACG
>NW_007518434.1:0-237 GCF_000475195.1 Diaphorina citri
TTAAAAATTTGAACTTTCATATTATTGTCTTGACGTGGTTGGAGTAGCGGAAGGGCATCCGCAGCCGCACTCGGCACTGCACTCCGTAAAAATAAACTCGCCAAAACCAAGTTGGTTCATCCTGACGAAAAAACACCAATGGTGTAGATAGGTGGATTCGACCGACTAAAAACGCCAACATGGGAAAAGGCGAAGTACCTAGATGATGAATATGTTATTTACCTATATACTTTCATT
>NW_007518435.1:0-237 GCF_000475195.1 Diaphorina citri
TGAGTCATATGATCTCCTATTAAGATGTTAAATTTTTAGTATATTTATTTAGGTAGTTAGGATCTCCCATTTAGGATAACGTACCATTCTTACCTTTGTCTTTCAATTCTTTTTCCTTATTTTGAACCAAATGTTTTTCGTGTATTTAAGTTTTGATGCCTAGTTTAGTGTTGGGCCCAAGTATGATGTGTGGTGGTGTTGTCCCAGTTTGTTTGTTGGTGGGGATAGGTCGACATA
>NW_007518436.1:0-237 GCF_000475195.1 Diaphorina citri
AAGGAAGACAATTAAAATTATGCTCAAACTTTTTGACGTCAAATAAATGGTGACTCTTTTGAGGTCGTGAACTTTTTTCAAAAGGTTCGACAGATGGAACGGTAACTGCAAGGGTCTTACCATCCCGAAATGTAAGCCACTCACTATTAGGTAGACCTGACAGGTAGGTACACCTGATCAGGTCCGCCTGTCAGGTCTACCTATTAGGTAAATATTTAAATCTTAAGTATACTTATG
>NW_007518437.1:0-237 GCF_000475195.1 Diaphorina citri
ATTTCCGCCCCGGGTGAACTAATCAGATAAGGTTCATTCTATAAACGGCTGGCTTTCTCCTATCCTGTCCTCCTTCTTTCTTCGATTTTGGGACCTCCAATCTCCGGTGTTACAGTTCCTTCTATCAAGCCTCCAAAAAAATCACTCCATTTTACTAGACCTTCTCTTTTTGTACGACTAACTATACAAATTTGATGTACTCACCAAATGTGTTCTTAAGTTAGATGGTTGATGGAA
>NW_007518438.1:0-237 GCF_000475195.1 Diaphorina citri
CACCAAGTTGATTGCAAACACCTTGTGGCTGAAAAGTACCACCACGCCACAACCGATTGACGAGTTTCGTCTAAACTTGTTAGAAGGTTCCTCTAATTGGGCATTCCACTGAACGAATCATGTTTCTACCTTGATGAATCACACATAGGAATAGGTACGTTAATCTCTTGGAGGGTTTCAGCAGTCATTATATATAAGTTCTGTGGGTCAACTTGATAAGGAGAACCAAAAAGGCAG
>NW_007518439.1:0-237 GCF_000475195.1 Diaphorina citri
TTCTTCTTCTTCTTCTTCTTCTTCTTCTTCTTCTTCTTCTTCTTCTTCTTCTTCTTCTTCTTCTTCTTCTTCTTTCAAAAACAAGGCTTTTCACTTGAAAGTCTTGAAACCTTGTCTTAGTATGCACCTATTTTCTTTATTACTTGTAATCACACCACCTTAATTTTTAAGGCAGGATCACATGATACAGCAGACTGACATATAATCTGGCAATTCTCTCTTCCATACCGTGGTAAA
>NW_007518440.1:0-237 GCF_000475195.1 Diaphorina citri
GGTGAGCATCAACGGTTTTACGGTTTTCTTGCTAGCCTATTTATCTTGGAAGGTAGCGCGCCTCCCTTGTAAGCGCTAGGTCGCGGATTCAATTCTCGCCCGGGGCGAATTCCAACCTAAAAGATAACTTTCGTTTTCGAAACGGCTGGCTTTCTCCTATCCTGTCTTCCTTCACTTTTCGCTTTCGAGGCGATAAGACCTTGGCAGTTACATTGACCTCTATCAAACGTCTTTTCT
>NW_007518441.1:0-237 GCF_000475195.1 Diaphorina citri
TTTAAAAAAAAAAAAAAAAACCTATAGCAACTAGCCAGCCTAGTTAGCTTGGAAAGGGTTAGCACGTCTGCCTTCCAAGCGCTAGGTCGCAGATTCTATTCCCGTCTGAGAACTTTCTCGTAGATCAGTGCTTCTCAAACTGTGTGCCGCGGAAGTCTTGAAAAGTGTGCCGCCGTAACAACAAGTTTGAGAATCATTGGGGTACATAAGGGTTCGTTCTCGGAATGGTTTGCTTTC
>NW_007518442.1:0-237 GCF_000475195.1 Diaphorina citri
TCTAGCCAAAACCAAATGTCAGCCCAAAGCAATCACCCTAGCTAGGGCTGATTGAGAGGCTGACGAAAAACGCCGACCTCGTCTGTACACGGGAAAAGGCGAAGAGTACCTATGGAGAATAAACAAGACAGCCAGCTTAGTAAGCTTAGTTGGTAGTGTGTCTGCCTTGTAAGCGCTAGGCCGCTGGTTCGATTCCCGCCCGGGGCGGATTTTATCCTGATGGGATAATGTTCGTTC
>NW_007518443.1:0-237 GCF_000475195.1 Diaphorina citri
TTTTTTTTCTTTATTTCTTCTAGGTTACGGTTTTTGCTGGCTCTATGTTAAATGTTAAATACTACTTGTTTATGTATTACGCATAAGCAGAGAATGGAGCTATATCTTTTGTAAGCTTTAGGTGTTCGAAGTGTATTTCCAAGTGATTTACTTGTATACATATAACCCCTTTGGTGCTTCACAATTAGTTTCAATTCTTTTGAAAAATCATACCGAAGAGATAAAATTAAGATTCAA
>NW_007518444.1:0-237 GCF_000475195.1 Diaphorina citri
AATCGCGAAATCCGCGAACATAATCGCGAAATCCGCGAACATAATCGCCAAATCCGCGCACATAATCGCGAAATCCGCGAACATAATCGCGAAATCCGCGAACATAATCGGCAAATCCGCGAACATAATCGCCAAATCACATAGGTACGATATGTACATTGTACATAGGTACGATAAGTGATAGGTAACATACCTATTATTAAAAACAGATAAACAAAATACAGTCGAACCTGGATA
>NW_007518445.1:0-237 GCF_000475195.1 Diaphorina citri
TACACATTATTCGGTTTTAGTATGAGATTAGTTGATTACCTACTTCAGCAAAATTTAATTCTTTTTCTTTTACTGATATCCTGGTACTATAGAAAAAAAGATTACCTATCTACCACATGAAAAAATGAAACTTTGCCATATATTGTATGACTGTAAATCTAGATTTCAAGTTTAACAAGACGCTTTGGAGAGTTTGGAGGGCTTATATTTTTCCCATAACATAACACACAAAAGCAG
>NW_007518446.1:0-237 GCF_000475195.1 Diaphorina citri
CCTTTTTTGTTGTTGAAAGCACATTCTTTCAAGGTGGGGGGCGTGGTGAATATTTATTTTTGAATTCGCGCCACTCACGTATTTTAAAATCAGCTGACTGATTATTTCAACGAGGAAAAAATATTTTCTCGTTGATAACAACAAACAAAAAACCCATCTTTTTTTTTTTTTTGGCTTCTTCTCGTTCAAGTCATTGTCCAGTGCACACCATTTTTCTTGCGTGATTGAAAAAGCTCT
>NW_007518447.1:0-237 GCF_000475195.1 Diaphorina citri
GTTAAACTTGAACCTTGAAGAGTTTGACTCACTTTGAGTTTGACTCACTTTGAGTTTGACTCACTTTGAGTTTGACTCGCTTTGAGTTTGACTCACATTGAGTTTGACTCACATTGAGTTTGACTCCCTTTGAGTTTGACTCCCTTGGAGTTTGACTCACTTTGAGTTTGACTCACTTTGAGTTTGACTCGCTTTGAGTTTGACTCCCTTTGAGTTTGACTCACTTTGAGTTTGACT
>NW_007518448.1:0-237 GCF_000475195.1 Diaphorina citri
TTCAGACATAATATGTCCCAGATATTTAAGCTCAGGCTTACCGAAGTGACATTTGTTGACTGATATGGTCAAACCGTAGGTGGCAAGCCTCTCAAGTATCAACTCTAGGTGAACAAGATGTTCTTCATAAGTATTTGAGTAGACTAAGATGTCATCCAGAAATACAGTACAAATGTTACCCAAATAGCCTTCTAATACCTTCCGCATTAGCCTCATGAAAGTGCCTGGTGCACCGGA
>NW_007518449.1:0-237 GCF_000475195.1 Diaphorina citri
AGAGTGCTTTAGAAATAAGAGGAAGAAATTGAGAAAAGAGGAGGCGCAAAAAAGGGTCCCTCATTAATACGAGTTAAAAACCCTTGGAACTGTACGTAATGTTGAAAGAAATGGCGAAAATTCCGTGTTTTAGTCGGGCCTCGAACCCAAATCCCACCACCTGTCTCCTGGATGACCCTGTATGGCGAATTTTCCCAGCCAAGATCGTGAAGGAGTGCGAATTCCCGTCTCATAACA
>NW_007518450.1:0-237 GCF_000475195.1 Diaphorina citri
TGCCTATCAGTTCAGAATAATTGCAGTCTGGAGAAAGACGAGTGAATCCATCAGCATTGGAGTGAGTCATCTATCTACGTCCACATTCCCAGGTAATTGTACTATTGAGTAATGACTCTAATTAATATTTCTTTAAAAAATCACTAGATTTCGACTTCAAATCAGTAAATCACTAGATTTGCCAATGATCACTAAAATTAGTGATAAATCACCAAGTCTGGAGACCTTGCAGGTAAT
>NW_007518451.1:0-237 GCF_000475195.1 Diaphorina citri
CCCCACAGTCAATATTTTGCATAATTTCATCATCAGTAATCTCAAGGTCCACGTCTTTCACAATAGCGGCCCGAGAAACATAATTCATAGGAACATAGGCGATAAACTTTTCCTTCATTTTCTCATTTTCAACGAGCAAGTTAGCACACTTGGATGTGGTGCAAGAAATCAAGAACTTACTTCTGTTCAGTCTTTTTATTTCAACTACCTCTTTGCTCTTGTTTGTAATCTCAGCAA
>NW_007518452.1:0-237 GCF_000475195.1 Diaphorina citri
TAAACGTTACTTGGTTTGTTCAACAACCGAGCTGGTTACTTACTGTACTATTTATAACTACTGAACCACTATTTATTATTGATTAATAATTATAAACTATTCTGTACCAACTACCTAGTTTAGACTGCGGGAGCAAAGGGACTTTTCAGTCTCATTCTGGCAGGCCAGCCTAGTTAGCTTAGTTGGTAGTGCGTCTGCCTTGTAAGCGCTAGGCCGCGGGTTCGATTCCCGCCCGGG
>NW_007518453.1:0-237 GCF_000475195.1 Diaphorina citri
ATTGTTCAGAGAGAGAGAGAGAGAGAGAGAGAGAGAGAGAGAAAAAGAGAGGGAGAGAGAGATTTGCAATACAAAGAGGGAGAAGAGAGCAAGGAAGGAGAGAGAAAGTTGCTGGAAAAGCTCACTTTTTTTTACAGAGGATGGAAAACTAGACTGAGATTTTTTTGCATTTATTTATCAAATCATTATTTTTTACTTGAAACTTTTAACAATATCGTCACGTAGAATATAATTTTC
>NW_007518454.1:0-237 GCF_000475195.1 Diaphorina citri
CAAGTGAAAGGAAACCCTCTA
The DNA here is from genome assembly GCF_000475195.1 of Diaphorina citri. NCBI lineage: Eukaryota > Metazoa > Arthropoda > Insecta > Hemiptera > Psyllidae > Diaphorina > Diaphorina citri. Next base: position 22 of record NW_007518454.1, read on the forward strand.
ATCAATTCCCTTCAAAGGTATGATAAGCACTTCAAGGTTATACCTATTCAGGTGGCTGAGGGGGGTGAGGGAAAATAGGTTGTGTCTGAGATTATGGCTATAAATCAAGGTTTATCCTACACTGTACTCAGGGTTCAGATATGTCTAGTATTTCAGAGTAGTTTCCATTCCAAGTTCATAACTTGAAAAGTTTGGGGTCACATGACACAAAAATGT
>NW_007518455.1:0-237 GCF_000475195.1 Diaphorina citri
AGTAGATGTAAAGTAATCATTTGCTCAACAAGCTGACAGTGAAAAACAGGTTAAGTAAATTAATTAAGAAATAAATAGCGGAGGTAGGCACTTTATTACAAGGTCCATTTAAAAATTTTAAAGTCATTCTCTTTCTTGAGTGTTTCAAAGTTCAGAAGTGAACTACGTTCAATTAATACTCACTTATTATTACTTCAATTTCCGTATTAATTTTTCGATTTACCTTTTGACGAATCT
>NW_007518456.1:0-237 GCF_000475195.1 Diaphorina citri
GAAAACATTGAACCACTTTTGCACATAACTGTATATGTCAGGTTGGTTGAGTCTGGCTGAGGGACTATAAGAGTCTGCCTGAGGGACTATAAACAGAGAGTAGATCAGCGTCCAGCTAGGGGACTATAAACAGGGAGTAGTCTAGTCCAAATTTCCTCATGCTATATCAATAGCTAAGGTTGAGTGCGAAGGGCATCCCACTCGGAAAATTTTGTTTAGCCAAAACCAGTTGGCCTC
>NW_007518457.1:0-237 GCF_000475195.1 Diaphorina citri
TGGTCCCACTTGAAAGACGGTATCGATTTCAGGGAAAATAATATTATCAAACAAAATCGTTCTTAAATTTCAAGCAAAGAGAAGAAAGAGAGGTTTTTCGACAAAGTCGGTAGATTCTATTTCGGATGCTCTTATTTTTACTTTCATTATCCTATAGTGTTATTTATTTTTTACACTTGAAAATAATAATAATAAATAAATAAAACTGGTAAGTACCTAGGTAAGAGGGTTCCTCCT
>NW_007518458.1:0-237 GCF_000475195.1 Diaphorina citri
AATCTGGCTGTTTATCTTCGAAAACAAAGTCTACATTCATGTTCTTATGTTTATTATACTCTTTGCTGTCTCTTAATATTTTATTCTTCCTCCGTTTTTCTCGACGCGAGTTTTACTTTTTAAACACACAAATCGTGTTCTCTTATATTTCGTGCGACATTTTTCCAGAGAGAGAGAGAGATAGAGAGAGAGAGAGAGAGAGAGAGAGAAAACTAAGACATATCACTATGTAGATAC
>NW_007518459.1:0-237 GCF_000475195.1 Diaphorina citri
TCAAATGTAATTAACAATTCGACTGTGGTATGGTAAATGATGAGTTAGTTAACTATTTTATGGACAAGGAACCCAAGGTCGGTCGGTCTTGAACTCCTACTCGTAGGTAATAGATTCAAAAGTACAACATCAAGTTAGTACAGTCAGTTTAATTCTAAGAAAGTGGGTTGACTTGAGAAAGTTTTGGGCCACATTCGGCCCACCTCCCCTAACTATTTAATTTTCATTCGTGTTTGA
>NW_007518460.1:0-237 GCF_000475195.1 Diaphorina citri
TTTTACGACGTTGTAAGACTAGAAACCAAGGAGCGCGGCAGCGCTCCGCCTCGCGAAGGCAAGAAAGTTTAACCGCGCTACTAGAGATATTATACGCCACAAGGAATGTAGCCGTTTTCAGGTTTAGAAATACGCCCTTAATGAGACAAAGGATTTCGATCTAGACATACCAACAACAGTACTGGCTACTCCTAGCAAATGTTTCTCTGGTCCAAGCTCTGACGATGATATGACCAC
>NW_007518461.1:0-237 GCF_000475195.1 Diaphorina citri
TACGCATTTGGAATCGGCTAGCAAGTTCAGTTCTCGGCCAGCGGTTGATCGAGTCAGTCAAAGTTGTGATCTTTTAGATTTTTTTTTTCAAGTTTCAATTTTTAAAACGCAATAATGATAAATCAACTTAAAATCAACATAAAATCAATTTCTTTTAACTTTAACATTTTTTCGGTTCGTTCGTTTTTGCAGTGTGGTGCTTTCATAACGTAAGTAAATCAAGGTGTCTACTGACAA
>NW_007518462.1:0-237 GCF_000475195.1 Diaphorina citri
GGAAAATCCTACAATGCTGCAGTGAGCACCAAAGTTGTGACATAATAACACAAAGAAACTGCATTTACATTTATTCCAACAATCGGCCCCTGCTCACAACAATTTATTACGAACAAGAATACTAAGGCTAAAAAGAGAGTGGAGCGGAGAGCAAAGAGCTTTTTTCTCTCAGCTTTAAGCGGTTTGAGCTCGTCGCTTCTGTTTATCGACGCTCTATGCACTATGCGTTTCGTCCAC
>NW_007518463.1:0-237 GCF_000475195.1 Diaphorina citri
TAGGTGACAGTAAAGTTCCGTTAGTCTAATAATTATTAGTTAATTAGTTTTCAAGAAAATTACTCTCGAGTCCAAGGTTTCTAGGTCATCCGTGAATATTCGTTGAATACTGCAACACCCTTAGGTCATCACACCGTTGAATGTTGCAACGTAGTCTCCTCTAGCTCATCAAGTCATTCCACCGCACCGTTGAGTTCTGCAACAATCCTAGGTCATTCCACCGTTGAGTACTGCAAC
>NW_007518464.1:0-237 GCF_000475195.1 Diaphorina citri
CAATCAATCAACCAATCAATCAATATGTAGCTTCGTCAATGCCGGTGGTTGCTAAACTTAAAGATGCATTTACAGTAGATCTAAACAAATTTGGTCGGCATCTGTAAAAAGATGTTACCTATCTCTCCATCTTTTCCTCCCCTATCTCTTCATCTTTCTTCGCGCAGGCCAACGCTGAAGCCCAGAAGAACATCAAGCGCTACCAGCAACAACTGAAGGACGTGCAGACCGCCCTGG
>NW_007518465.1:0-237 GCF_000475195.1 Diaphorina citri
GAAGTGTTGACTTTATGTAAATGCTATTTATCAAACCGAATGATGAGGCAAGGACTGCTACATCATCCTCATGTTGTTGTTGCTGTTGTTGTTGTAGCGGTGTATGATCTCTATTTATAGTCCTACAGCAAGACACTAGTCTGCTCCCTGACCAGTGACCAGGTCTCCCAGCCAGACCATCATAATCATCGATAAAGTTATAGAACTTTACGATAAAGTTACACCTAGAACTTTATC
>NW_007518466.1:0-237 GCF_000475195.1 Diaphorina citri
ATACTCAGAGCAATACAGAGCAAATACTCAAAGCAATACAGAGCAAATACTCAACTCAATATAGAGCAAATACTCAAAGCAATACAGAGCAAATACTCAAAGCAATACAGAGCAAATACTCAAAGCAATACAGAGCAAACACTCAAAGCAATACAGAGCAAATACTCAAAGCAATTAGTTTTGAATCTCCTGAATATGTTCCTTCTTTCCACTGCGATTGCAAAACTCATCGACTGC
>NW_007518467.1:0-237 GCF_000475195.1 Diaphorina citri
TGGATCCAGTTTAGGAATCCAGTACATTGGTAAGGTCTGTCTCGATCATTAGCACACCAGAATAGTGTGTAATCTACAGAACTGAACTCAGCCATCTTTGGAGGAATCCATGAAAGCTCGTAGGTTTGCTTTTCATAAGCAATTTTAGTAAAAGAAATGGGTTCAGGTAGAAGATGATTTTTTTGTGGGACAGTAACCTCAGAAGAGCTAGATCTTCCTTCGCTGTTTGTCGAATAA
>NW_007518468.1:0-237 GCF_000475195.1 Diaphorina citri
AAGCACCTTATACCCGGGGCTCATTAAAAAACAACAACCAAACTGGATACTTAATTTTATCTTGGAGATTTTTTTTTTTATGGCCAAGCTAGGAGAAATACATTCAAATTTTTCATGTTAAAGCTCTTGCTGCAGAGGCAGAGCAAATGGCATGGATAACTTTCTTCCTTACATAACCCGAGCTGGATTATGCCGGGGACAAGATAAAACGTTACGTGTAGAATTTGTAGTATCAAT
>NW_007518469.1:0-237 GCF_000475195.1 Diaphorina citri
CAGAGTTTAAGGAATACTGGCCTGTGTAAATCAAATGGGTGACGTCAAAGAAAACCCTTGACACTGTGTTAACTCTCCAGTGGTAAGATCGGCCTTAAGTGTGGGTTAGCACGAAGGACTTCAGATCTGGAGATTGATGGTTCGATTCCAACTCAAGTCATGAAGCTTTTGAGTTAACGGAAACGACATTTGACCGAAAATAAAGTTATTCCCAATGTTTCAGTAATTTTCTTTGAA
>NW_007518470.1:0-237 GCF_000475195.1 Diaphorina citri
CCCTTCCTTCTACTTCACCTCCCCCATATGTCTGTTTCATTTTCCTTTGTGTACAAGATTTACATTCTGTTAAAATAACAGGGAGGTTCCCATGTACCTTAATATAAGCTATTGTATGTACTAGGTATGTAGGTATATTGTATGAATATATCTAATAAATTTTGTATTATGTATGTATGTACGTATGTATAGGCTCGCATTCAGTATTTCAAAGAGGAAAATGCAAATAGAGGACAA
>NW_007518471.1:0-237 GCF_000475195.1 Diaphorina citri
CAACCAGCTCAGCACATGCCCATACATTTTTTTCCACTTTTCGCTCAAAACTAATGCAATTCTCTTCAAAAAACTATGATATATTAAAGATATATTAAATTGGTTAGATACATTAAAATTGGTTAGATATATTTAATTGGTTAGATATTGCTATGATATAGGTTAGATATATTAAATTTGTAAAACTAAAAGTCAAGAGTTTTCTATTTATTAAGTTAAAAAAAAGCAACATGTACT
>NW_007518472.1:0-237 GCF_000475195.1 Diaphorina citri
AGAGGCCAAGAAGGGCGATGTCCTATGTCAGCACTTCTTTCAACACGCTGGCGTTCAGCTGGCCAAAATGGTGCAGTCACTGTATAAAAACGCCGAGAAGGTAAGAAATAGGATAGTTCTGTTGTATTTTCCTGTCGGAATTTTCCCTCTTTGGGCAAAATAGCGCGACCACGTTGATTATTACGGCATTACTGGACGCTATGAATTTTAAATGGTTATCTGAAAGAGTTGCCTCTG
>NW_007518473.1:0-237 GCF_000475195.1 Diaphorina citri
TTTTTGTTATTCCAAAATCATACTTACTGACCCAAAAAAACCCCGAATTGAACGTGTTATACGTATAGCACCTGTGAGCTTGTTTTTCATCTGGCAGGGTTCTGGAGGAGATCTTTCACTCAACCACTGAATTTTCTTTTACTGTGAGACTTAGATATTTCATCAGTTACATAGGTCTTGAATGATCCTAGACTTTGGAAGTCCCTTATATCCCTGGACCAATTAACTTGAAACCTG
>NW_007518474.1:0-237 GCF_000475195.1 Diaphorina citri
CCATCTCAGCAGGCATGTCATTCGTCGTTTGCCATTACAGGATTATTTGGGCTACTTTGAATGTGAAACCCAGATTAGCCCTAAATCTTCTAAAATGGGTGCCCCCCCCTCCCTCTAATGGACAAAAAAGTCCATTCACTTTGTGAAGACCCTGTTTCCAAGGGGATTGATTTGACCGTTTATATCAAGTTTACCTTGATAGATGATCTTACTTTGTTTCCTCATTCATACAAAGAA
>NW_007518475.1:0-237 GCF_000475195.1 Diaphorina citri
TGGTACCTACTTTTGCCCCTGCAATATTACCTTGGTAAATCTGTTGGTTTAAGGGGACTTTTTAGTTCTATTCACCCATAAACATCATTTTTAATAAGTAGGTAATATGATGAAACTTATTAGACCGTATGAAATCTATATTATCTCTATCTAATTCTATACTAACCATAATTATGTTTATATTGGTACCTACTTACCAAGAGTGGAGTTATAGATACCTAGGTAACTATAACCTAT
>NW_007518476.1:0-237 GCF_000475195.1 Diaphorina citri
TAGAACACACTGTCCCCTGTATCAGTACCCCAGCAATCTGTCCATAGAATCCATTGATAACTCCGTCGTAAGTACTCAGTCCTTCTTTGAGGACATTCTTAAACAGGATCCACGACAACATGGTTCACGTCCATATTTAGGATTGTCCACATTTAGGATTAGAACACACTGTCCCCTGTATCAGTACCCCAGCAATCTGTCCATAGAATCCATTGATAACTCCGTCGTAAGTACTCA
>NW_007518477.1:0-237 GCF_000475195.1 Diaphorina citri
TGTCCTTGATTTGTAATGAAAAAAAGTTAATCACAAAAACTCTAACAAATAAAAATAAAATAAAATTGCTCAGTAGCCAAATTTATCTGAGTAGCCAAACTTTTTCTGAGTAGCCAAATTTATATGTATAGGTAGTACCAATTAGTTCAGGTGTCTCTCGGCTCTCGTGAAGGTAACGGAAGTGCATTGAAGGGTTTATAATTTTATATCTACAGAGTTTAGGTGCACCTACACGAA
>NW_007518478.1:0-237 GCF_000475195.1 Diaphorina citri
AATAATGCAACCTTGCAAAAAGAACCCACCAAATGATATTGTTGGAGTGCACATTCAAGGTAAAAGTTGGGGGAAAAACTTGCAGAGAAAATGATTTTGTAAAAGCTAAACCTTAATATAATTTTAGAAAAGAGAAAAAAAATGACAATAGAAATGAGGTTTTTTACTTTCCTTATCCTATAGGAAGGAAAGTAGGTAATGTAATCGGGTCAAATTTTCGATGGTCAGTTTTTAGTG
>NW_007518479.1:0-237 GCF_000475195.1 Diaphorina citri
TTTTGCATTATGAGCAATTATAGTAGAATTACTAATAAAACCCAAAAGATCATCTAATTTTTCACCAAATAAAGGTTTATCTTTTAAAAATTTTTGATTAATTCCATGTATATTATAAGCATCGTCAGATATTTTTGTAAATGTTTTAAAATAAGAATGAAAAACTCTTCCTGTTATAAAACCATTAATTACTTCTACACAACCAATTTCGATAACTCTATCTCCTTTACAGTACTG
>NW_007518480.1:0-237 GCF_000475195.1 Diaphorina citri
AATCTCAGTGTCAATTGTTCGCTTTTGAGGGAAAGTTGATGGCATGAGGGATTAGCTGATCCTTGGTGACTTTATATTAAGGTCGGAAACCTTATATGGTGTGGATTGCAAATCAAAATCCTGAAACCGCGGTTCTACATCCGACAATAACAGAACTATTCCCAAGGAGTAAAAAAACGTCCGGGACAGAAAGAACTTTCAGCCTAAATCGAATCCTTACCAATTTTTAATTAAGAT
>NW_007518481.1:0-237 GCF_000475195.1 Diaphorina citri
CTAAATGTTAGAAAAAAAAGAGAGAACAGTTAATACTAATAAAACAATTGACATTGCATGGGTTTGTTTGATTCAACAACTTTTTAATAAATATTTGACTCTACCAGTTGACCATTGACCACTTAAAGGTTGGGAAATGGTACTCCTGGAATAAAAGGATATAATATTCTTGGAATAACAATAAAATAGAATATTCCGGGAATAATATAGAATAGCATATTTCTAGAATAATAGAAT
>NW_007518482.1:0-237 GCF_000475195.1 Diaphorina citri
GCTTGAGTACCAAAATATGAAAGGAAGAATTGAATTTAACCAATTTTAAAAGATGTGATGTCGAATAAGTCGAATTGAATGTCAATAAATTCAAATTGAATGAAAGATCTTGTATCTTCTAATCTGGGTACATACGAGTATGACAGTATAATGCAACAACCATAAGGAATAGAATTAATATGAATGGTTCTTCGAGTAGGTATAGGTTATAGGTACCTACTTGGAAGGTACTTCTGA
>NW_007518483.1:0-237 GCF_000475195.1 Diaphorina citri
ATACCCTGTGTTTGTATTTTATTATTATATATTAATTATTTATTTTTTTACCTACCTATACCTAAATATATAAATATACTACGTACCTACCTACTTATAAAATGTATTCAATAATCTACCTTAATATAGGTTTATCTGATGAATAAAATATGAATTTACCAAAATTTGAATGCCAATGATTTTTTTTTCTTTTTCGATAAGCTCTTGGTACTAAACTTTCGGCTCACAAGGACAGGA
>NW_007518484.1:0-237 GCF_000475195.1 Diaphorina citri
AGCCCTAACTAGGGTGATTGCTTTGGGCTGACATTTAGTTTTGACTACAAAAAGAACAAAAACAAACAAAAGAACTAAATGTGTATGAGTAATGTTTTGTATCAAAGTTATGACGTTTTGGCATATGCGAGTGATATCGCCAAAATATTAAACAGTAGAATGCACGAAATATGAATTGATTTTGTAGGTATACTTACATACATAATATGTATTATGTATTGTAAATTGTACATATTA
>NW_007518485.1:0-237 GCF_000475195.1 Diaphorina citri
AAGGAAACTACTTAAAAGAAATTTAGCAAATAACAACCTTCTAGCTATCTTACCGGCCCAAATGATAGTCATATGTCCAATACAACACGACTTCGTCCATCTATTAGATCCTATAATAGCTCTTAATTATACCAGTCAAGAGTGCGTCATTGAAATAGTCAACACATTATACCGGATTTTTTCCCTGATAAAATACACATCACATGTACTCCATGTATCAAAGTTCTCCAATTGATA
>NW_007518486.1:0-237 GCF_000475195.1 Diaphorina citri
TGAGGACCTCAGGATTGCCCTTTGTTTCTTCAAAACATCTAAACCTTCCATGATTACTTACAGTCATGCAAGAGATTGTCGGGAAGTCAGTTAGTAGGTACTCACAAATCCACCGACATAGATCCAATATGTCTTGTTGATAGGCACCACTATTGCAGATACTTGAAGAAGAATCACCTCCACGGATGTATGTAGGACTATACCACCTCCAAATCGTCCTGTCACTTGTCGCCAGAT
>NW_007518487.1:0-237 GCF_000475195.1 Diaphorina citri
CCAGGAGACCATGATCTTTTAACCTACAAACTACTACAGTGTTCTGTGACCTTATAACCTGCTCTCTTAGTCCAGTCAGTCATGATTTTATAACATGCACTTTTAGTCCAATCAAGAATGATCTTATAACGTGCCCTATACTCTTCTAACCTTCATTATTAGTCCAGTGAATCATGCTCTTATAATCAGCACAAACTTCATCACGGCCCTCACACAATGGCTGACTTCAACACAGAC
>NW_007518488.1:0-237 GCF_000475195.1 Diaphorina citri
AGCTAAAATCTATAAAACCCCTCATTGTACATTGGAATACATCTAACCAAGATAACCGCACCCAAGAAATAGTCCTCAGTCCTCACACGCATGCGAATAGGCCACACCCCGCATCACACACAGCTTTCTATTCACCAAAACAGACCCTTCTACCTGTGGATGCGGGGCCCACCTTTCCGTGCGGCACATCCTAACATGTAACCGTCACGACCAAATAAGATCCTCTCTACCTCACCC
>NW_007518489.1:0-237 GCF_000475195.1 Diaphorina citri
GTGTTGTGGTTCTAGAGATAGAGCGATCAGTGTGTGAACTATGAAATTTGAACTGTGAATGGATCTCGTTCTTATAATATAAGATAAATTGGATGAAGTCGTTCTCTTTTCTAAATTGAAGGAGCTTTCAACCGTTTTTTTTATCCGCGCTATTAGAATTTTAAATTATATAGGTATATATAAAAATCAAGAGGGAATATTTTTCGTCGAGCTCAAGTAAGCATTGGTTGTTATTAT
>NW_007518490.1:0-237 GCF_000475195.1 Diaphorina citri
ATATTAAATAAAATAGGTAGGTACATAAATACTGATTTTCTTTAACCAAGATCGAAAAATTCCCGGAGGGACGGGCCCTGCTTGTTCCTATCCTGTTCTCATCTTAGATTTCAGGACGATGCGATCTCCATTGCATTGCCAGCCTAGTTGATTCCAAACAGAGAAGGTTCATTCCTGGAACCACTGGCTTCCATTCTAGACCCTCATAAGAACCTCTGTTGTTAAAGTGCTCAAAAA
>NW_007518491.1:0-237 GCF_000475195.1 Diaphorina citri
AACCTGAGGGAAAGAAGAAAGAGGGTGGGAGAGAGATAATTTTTTATATGTTTGGGGACTGAGCTGGTTTCGAACTGCTGTTGCAAAAGCTGTCATATTTATTTGGATCTTTTTTTATATTAAATAAATATATTATATTTCATGAAACAAGTGAAAATGTTTGCTACAAATAGCGCTGCTCTGTTTTTTTCCTCGCAGCATTTTGCCGAAGTATACGTGCCTGCATCGAGACAAACG
>NW_007518492.1:0-237 GCF_000475195.1 Diaphorina citri
CTAACTAGGGTGATTGCTTTGGGCTGACATTTGGTTTGGCGCACTCAACCTTTGCTATTTCTTTAGCAAGGGAAATTCAGGCTGGTATCCTCCCTGTTTAACGTCCCCCCAGTCAGACACATCTTAATATATTAAGAGAAATGAGCCACTGAACAAGGAGAGAACTGGGAGTAAAAAATCTTTTGGTCGATGAAAATTCACATATTTAATGCTGTCTAGTGGTGTGCAATATATCTC
>NW_007518493.1:0-237 GCF_000475195.1 Diaphorina citri
CTGTGCATTTTGACGTGAAATCTGACGTCACAACTCTTTGAACTTTTTCATTAGAACAGCAATTAAAAATTGAATTTTTGACCTTTTAAAGTTACTTTTTTGGAGTTTTAACCTCAGATTTAGATTTTTAACAACTTTTACGTAGGAATCGACCTTTTATTAAAAATATTTTCCCAATTACACTCCTCCATTGTATTTCATTAATAGATATGGGATTGATTTCAATCCCAGGTGTCA
>NW_007518494.1:0-237 GCF_000475195.1 Diaphorina citri
AACAAAGTTTTACTTGGAGGTTCGCAGTGGGCAAATTCCTTATTAAATAAATAATAAATAAATTGGATAAAGACGGAGTAGATAAATGTATTAGAAATAACATTTCACCCACGAGAGAGTTCGACAATACTTTCAACAGAATTGCTGAATCAGACTATAACGGTTTAGGATTCTTGCATGGAAATCACAGACTTATAGGGTTAATTCCCGGAAAATTCAACTTCCCTTCAACATTAG
>NW_007518495.1:0-237 GCF_000475195.1 Diaphorina citri
TATTATTTATTTATCCAGGGGTTTTACATACAATTTTGTCGAAACGAACCTGTACGTTCAATTTTGTGGACAATTGCATTCACCTAACATTTTATTTGAATTATTTTTTCTAAACGAGAAGCAACTAAAAATTTTGGTCAATATTTTTCATGGAGATGCTAAATGGAAAGTGGGTACATACATTGACTTCTTCTTTTCATAATATTTCTTACTGAGTTTAAAAAAAGAAACTCAAGT
>NW_007518496.1:0-237 GCF_000475195.1 Diaphorina citri
GGGAAACATTGCCGGTATTGTTAGAGGATGTCCCCTTAGCTAGAAGAAGACAAATGATCTACCAACATGATGGTGCCCTTGCCCATTTCGCTAGAAGAAGCCGTGAGGTTCTAGACCAATTTTTCCCCAGATATTGGATTGGTCGTGGTGGACCAATCTCATGGCCTGCTAGGTCCCCTGACAAAAACCCAATAGACTATTGTGTGTGGGGATTCATAAAGGATCTCATTTATGAAA
>NW_007518497.1:0-237 GCF_000475195.1 Diaphorina citri
AGCTGATAAGTAATGATAACAATATGGTAAACAGCTTGAACTCGTAAAATCGATAATATCACATCTTTTCAGTGTTTTGGTCACCCCCTAATTAAATTGAATATCTTATTGGATTTTGTAACTGACGTTTGTCACACATTATTTTCTTAAAATTTCAATAGCTTTGGGTTTGCTTGGTAAATTTTCACGCTAATAATGAACTCGAAAACTCACAGCAGGTAATTATGTAGGTACATA
>NW_007518498.1:0-237 GCF_000475195.1 Diaphorina citri
CTCCTCCTTCTCTCTTCTTCTCTTTTTCATTTTCTTTTCACACAAAAAAATCTCATTTGTGTAAATGTCAAATCTATTAGACAAAAATGCTTTGGGTGAGCTTGGTAATGAGTAGGTAGGTAGCACCTAAGTATAGTGGTAGGGGGTTTGGATTACCACTGAAAAATGATTTCTCTTCTTTTTTTAAGAGCTTTCATGGAGGGCACTGCATAGCAACAGTGATCTATGTAGTTATTT
>NW_007518499.1:0-237 GCF_000475195.1 Diaphorina citri
TTTGCTTCTCTTTTCAGAAAAAAATTTGAGAAGTTTTTTCAATCTTCCAAGTCGACAAGCAAGGTCCCCGCCGAAAGCTCACCGCAGGAACCCAACTTTACCAGCACAGCTTCAAAGAAGAAGAGAAACCAAGTCTGAATGAGAGAGGAAACAATTCCTTGTGAAGTAGCATCGTCTACAAGGCCTTTGAAGCAGTATCGTATAAAAAGGTCTTTTTACTAAATCAGTAGCATCGTA
>NW_007518500.1:0-237 GCF_000475195.1 Diaphorina citri
ATATGTAATATTTAGGTAGAATAGAATAGAATTCACCTTGATTATCTTGCCCGAACAGGACTGAAAAGTCCCTTTACCCCAGCAGTCCCATGCCCATCAAAGAACACCTAATTTAGATTGTAGGGGACTTGGACTTTTCAGTCTCATTGTACCAGTACCTATAAATGAAGTACATAATTATGTATGTTTATTGTATATTCTATTCTACTTTTCCTTTGTATGTTTCTAATGAGTTTT
>NW_007518501.1:0-237 GCF_000475195.1 Diaphorina citri
GTCAGATTATAAGAAATGCGCAGAAACGCATGCGCACAAACACGTTACGCGAGAGTAGAAACAGGGATGTATGGGAGGAGGGGCAGAGGGGGCTGGATGTTCCAAATTTTGAAGCCTCGGCCTTCGCCTCCCCCCTATACGACCCTGCTAACTCGCAACAAAACCGAAACCATATGAACAAAACATTAGTCCTAACCATCCCCCGTCTCTTTTCTCCAGGGTGACTCCGGGGGCCCG
>NW_007518502.1:0-237 GCF_000475195.1 Diaphorina citri
GTAGTAGCCTACTGCTGGAGTAAAGGGACTTTTCAGTCCTATGCGAGCAGTATAAATAAGCACTATTATTATTATTCCGGCCTGGACACCCCTTTTGTTAGACGGTCCGTTTTGAGTAGATTTTGCCAGCCTAGTTAGCTTGGTGGGTGGTGCCTTGTAAGAGCTAGGCCGTAGGTTTGATTTCCGCCCGGGTGCGGATTTTATCCTAAACAGATAAGGTTCGTTCTCGGAACGGCT
>NW_007518503.1:0-237 GCF_000475195.1 Diaphorina citri
AACATTTCAATCATCTCGTTTTCGGATCTTTAAGGGTAAACTTTCATGTAAATTTTGAGTATTTTAGTAGAATGGGTTGTGGCTTTGTTTGAAATACTAGTAGGTACCATGAATCTCAAAATCTGGTGTGAACATCACACGACTTTCCTTATCCTATTCAATGGTGCTTATTAGGGTGTTCTGTTGTAACATTTACAATATCTCTAACCGTTTAGTCGATATAGCTGAAAACCGCCA
>NW_007518504.1:0-237 GCF_000475195.1 Diaphorina citri
ACTTGTCAGGCACTAATCACAAAGAGTGGATCGATCTGTTGAAGAAAAAAGACCCAGACCAGAGCTCTACAACTTACAACAGACAGCCTTCTCTCAGTCTCTACTTTCAGAGCTCTGAACAGGCTAACAGCTTTGATTAGGTCCTTTCGATTGCTGGAAAAAAAAATCATCCCTGACAAAAGAACCTGCTCTGGAGTTGGTTCGTTGAAAACCTTCTTTCATACCTGACAACCTGAC
>NW_007518505.1:0-237 GCF_000475195.1 Diaphorina citri
CTTTCTCTTATCCTGTCCCCTCTTCGATTTCGGGAGGGTATGACCTCCATTGTTATAGTTCCCTTTATGAAACCTGTTTTTTATTTTAAATAGCTACTAAGTATAACTTTGTTGGTTTTGTTCTATTTTTCTGCAGAGGGATCAATTCGTCAGGTCTGGCAAGTCGAAGAACACCCAACTATTTCTAGAGTGGTTCTCGGAAACGGCCATGTTCAAATCTTATATTGAATCCAAACT
>NW_007518506.1:0-237 GCF_000475195.1 Diaphorina citri
GGTTAGGTTGGGTTAGGTTAGGTTAGGTTAGGTTTGGAATCATACAAAATTTCGTCCTCTTCTTTATGTTAATTTTTTAAAACAGAAACGAGTGCACTCAAAGTAGAATGCATTGGAGACTTTCATTTCCACTTTCACCTCCACTTCCGCTTTCGCCTATCGCCTCCACCTCCATTTTCACTTTCACCTCCACCTCCATTTTCACTTTCGTCTCCACCTTAAATTTTGCCTTCGCCT
>NW_007518507.1:0-236 GCF_000475195.1 Diaphorina citri
TGTATTAAAATAAAATAAAACATATTATTATTCAGAGATGTACACACGGCGAATTATTTTATAACCTAACACGAGTAAGTAAGTGTCTACTTATCTTTTCTAAAAACATACCTATCGATACATTCGATACCCACCTAAGAAATGGATTAAGCGATTAGAGCGTTACTTGAACAATTCTCAAGTCAATATCACCCAGCACGATGTTTCCATTTGTTTAAATTGAAACATCATGCAAA
>NW_007518508.1:0-236 GCF_000475195.1 Diaphorina citri
TAACATTTATTCTGAGGGTGAAATAACTTTTTGTTCTGGAAGAGGTGTGATTACTGTGATTGATTTATACTGCTACACGATTGATTTATACTGCTACACCAACAGACTGAATGACTAAAGTCTTCAATATCACACCAAATACGAAATTGCCTCCTATTTTCAGGGTGTCTACCAGACTGGAAAACCGGGAAAAGTCAGGGAATTTCATGGAGACTGGAAAAGTCAGGGAAAAGTCA
>NW_007518509.1:0-236 GCF_000475195.1 Diaphorina citri
ATGTCAACTCAGATTTGACACCTCCATTAGCTTTCCACAGAACTCACACAGCTTCATCTTCCTTGAACTGATCTCGTATCAAGACAGACACACGTTAGATACCTCAAACAAGTCAATCCAGCAGGGACTATAGAGACATTGACTTGATGACAGTAGAAAAAAAAAAGAGTAGGTACTTTATAGTAGGTAACAGAAACACTCACTTGTGACTTGAATTAGCGCAAGAATGAAAAGAG
>NW_007518510.1:0-236 GCF_000475195.1 Diaphorina citri
GTAAAGCTGAATCCTCCTCGTCTAAAATTCTGCGTGATAGCTAAAGTTTGTGTCGACTTATCTTGAGTCAACTATTTTTTTTTTAATATGTACCTATTGGTGTATTGGAAAATCTCGGAAATTCATGATAGACTAAGCATGAATAAAGAAGAATCATTTCTACTTGTGAACAAAAGAACATAGGTAAAAAGGAATTTTAAACGTGTTAAGCATGAATGCTTGCCAGAAATGTCATT
>NW_007518511.1:0-236 GCF_000475195.1 Diaphorina citri
CTTAACCCTGAAATCAGATGGTAAACACTCATGTCAGCAAAAGTGGACAAGTCGACGAATCAACAGCAGAACTCTTCCGAATTGCCATCAAAAAGATAATAATAGGGGAAACAAATCTGTGAGAGGATCAAGAAAGATGATAAGAGCGATAGAATTTTAAGATGGTGCGGGAATTTTGGGATTAGAAAACTGTTAATAAAAATGTAAATGCAACTTCTTTGTGTTATTATGTCACA
>NW_007518512.1:0-236 GCF_000475195.1 Diaphorina citri
CCTATCTGCATACATTTTATTTACTTGTAAAGACCTGACCTATTTACACTTTTACATATTCAGGTAAGTATACTCAAAACAGTAAACACAAATACGTACCTCTCAGTATTATAATGAAGAAAAGTTGCATACCTACACAATACACATTATATTTATACTTCTCTCAGAACCTAACCTATTTACATAACCTACATATATTTACGAGGTACGTAAAAACTCTTACCACAGGTACATAA
>NW_007518513.1:0-236 GCF_000475195.1 Diaphorina citri
GTTGGTAAGTAGAACCACACAGATGACTACAAATATAGAGAATTTATCCAACAGGCCCAATGACGTCATGGCGGATTTGAGAGGTGTCCGAAAACGGGACGGTGGTCGAAAATCGGGACCACTAGGAGGTGTCCGAAATTGGGGACTGTGTCCAAAAGTGGGGACGATGGGCGAAAATAGGGACGAACCACTTTTGAGAAAGCACGTCGGTTCTTGTTTTTGAGAACAATTTTAGT
>NW_007518514.1:0-236 GCF_000475195.1 Diaphorina citri
GGACCACCCTGTATACATACCCACTTTCCCCTTCTTTCCACCAGTGTTTTATTGGGATCAATACGGTTTATTAGGAATATTTTATTTCATATTTCATTCTTAGAACATGATAATTCAGACAGTGAAATACATAATGCCAAATGTGGGTGTTTTTTTTTAAGAGGTTTGATAGAGGAAACTGTAACTGCTAAGGTCTTATCATCCGAAATCGAAGAGAGAAGGAAGACAGGATAGGA
>NW_007518515.1:0-236 GCF_000475195.1 Diaphorina citri
AAAAGCCAAGATGTCCGTATATCACAGCCCTGGTGTGAGTGTTTCAGTCAGTAAGTACATGCATAACAATATGACCAATGTCAGCTAATGCATTTCATCGTTGAGTGTGCACTACGATAACGGATTAACATCCGTGAACTAAGTGTAATTTACAATTTGCGCCGTTACTCCATTTCACTCCAGATCTTTTCTTGTCACTAATCAGTTTGACCTTTGCATAATCTCTTCATCTTCTC
>NW_007518516.1:0-236 GCF_000475195.1 Diaphorina citri
ATAAATAAATGGTCGATTCCTATGTAAAAAGTTGGGAAAAATCCAAATCTGAGTTCAAAACTCCGAAAAAATAACTGTTAAAAGTCGAAAATTAATTTTTTATTTTCCTTTCTAATGAAAGAGTTCAAAGATGTGTGACATCAGACTTTACGCAGTTGTTTTTTCGTCCGCTAGGTAGTGCCAGTATGCAAGCACGCTTGCGGAGGAGCAGAAAGAAATGCGCAGAAACGTATGCG
>NW_007518517.1:0-236 GCF_000475195.1 Diaphorina citri
AAGAACCTATCATGAGAGATTCCTCAAGTACAAGTCCAGCCCTTATTGCTGATTTCAAAATCAATGGTGTTTGGGAAGGTGGTGGGACTGCGTTTTTTGACAATCGCATTGTGAATGCTGACGCTCCGTCCTACTCTTCTCAAACTTGGAATACAATTGCTAAGAGGCATGCTCAAGAAAAACATTTGAAGTATAACACTGCTGCGGAAGATTTGAGGGCGTCCTTCACACCTCTG
>NW_007518518.1:0-236 GCF_000475195.1 Diaphorina citri
AACAACTCACGTGTCCTGAAAATAAAGACACATGCACAAACTATTCCATTGCGAATCAATATAAAAGATTTGCACCAGGACACTTGACTTTTTATTTGATTGCTTCTAATGATCTGGGTTTTTTCCTTCGTCAAGGGCCAATAAAAATAGATTCCCCATCGAAAATACTGAATAATAATATCAAAAGGATTAGAAATATCACAAGCAGTACAATGTTATTAGCTGGATTAATTTGC
>NW_007518519.1:0-236 GCF_000475195.1 Diaphorina citri
GTTACAATTAGTTGAAATCCAAGATCAGGGCATAGGGAATAGGGGTACCTTTCATTCTCTATTATACCTACATATTTAAAGTCATTAGGTGTGTGCTTAGTGGTGTACTCCTGGTATCCTGGCGTGGCTGAAGAAGTGGCCTTACCATTTTGTGAAAATGAAACTAGTTTCTCTAAAGTTCGAGAGTGTAAGCAACTTTGTCCATGAATGGTACTCGTAAATGCCCAATTTTGCTG
>NW_007518520.1:0-236 GCF_000475195.1 Diaphorina citri
TTCGGTGTAATTTAACAATATCTCGGGAACGGTACAAGCTAGAGACTTGAAATTTGGTATGTAGTTCACAAATGTGACGAGGATGCAACACAAAACGTTTGGTTGAGATAGTTGCTGCGCTTGGCGGTATTTTGACCGCTTTTGGACAGATTTCGACAGTTTTTTGGCGGTTTTCAGCTATACTGACTAAACGGTTAGAGATATTGTAAAAGTTACTATAGAACATAAAAATAAGC
>NW_007518521.1:0-236 GCF_000475195.1 Diaphorina citri
TAAGGTTAGGTACTCGTTTATTAAGTTACCTCCCTTATTCTTTTGTTCTCTCCCCATACTCCTGGGTTCAAGTTTATTCCAATATTTCTTTTCTCCACAATCTTTACAATTTTCTTTACATTATTTCCCATCACAATAAGAACACTACGATGAAAAACCCGTTGTTCGTGTGCAAGACTTATTTGCGTAACAAGCTCTTCAACTAGTGTATAGAATTTATTTCTAAGGAATTCTTG
>NW_007518522.1:0-236 GCF_000475195.1 Diaphorina citri
CACCAGTCGATTTTTCGGAGAAAAATACATTAGATGACATATTTTTTTGTACATAAATGTCAACTGGCAACTTGTGAGTCTCCAAAAACATAGTTACACTTTTACATGCATTTGCCTATGCTGAATGCATAGGAAAATGAGAAGTGAACAGCATGTAGATTGAACGCATTTTCCGGGAAAATGGTTGCTCCTATGAGAAAGTGCTTACAGTCATTTTTGTAGGAAATTACGTCCAA
>NW_007518523.1:0-236 GCF_000475195.1 Diaphorina citri
CCTCCTCTTCTTCTACTCTTTGCGTATTTATTGAAAACTTCAACTAGCCGTGTTTTAATGCAACATGCAATCTGACTTGTTTTGCAGTCAGCTCCTCAGGTAATGCAACATGGGTAGTCCAGCCCCTTGTATGTGCTAAATTACCTTCCAATCTCCACCCTCCATCCTCAAACTTGCCGGCGATTGAATGGAAAACTTGGAGCTAATCTGAGCTTTGGATCTCGGCGCGGCATGTA
>NW_007518524.1:0-236 GCF_000475195.1 Diaphorina citri
AAATGAGAAAAATGTTAATGAAAAGAAAATTTTGGGGGTAGGGGACTCTAGCGCGTCTTATTACCTAATCAGGCTTCAAGTTCGCTTTATAGGGCGAAATTACATTCCATGTACCTGGATAGAAAAATTAAATTCAATCTGAGGAATGGCTTTCACAGACGAAACTATTACCTATTCCTACCTATTGGAAATGGTAAAAAGGAAATATGTATCTATATGTATTTCCTCATTTCACA
>NW_007518525.1:0-236 GCF_000475195.1 Diaphorina citri
AAAAAAAAAAAAAAAAAAACCGATGGAGAGAGTGGCGAAAAATAAACTAACGTAATCGTAGGGCTAACACTTCGAATTGTTGTTTAATTGTTGAGGGATACAATAGATCAGTTGCGCTTACTTGGGTGATATTGTAAAGTCATAGAGCAGAAAAATGGAGACCAACGGAATTTTTCTTTTTCTTCTACGACTTCTAGATCCCGAGATAAATCGATTTAAAAAATACCGGTAAATCG
>NW_007518526.1:0-236 GCF_000475195.1 Diaphorina citri
TGTGTGGACACAGCTGCAGATTTCCATCAAATGAAATGCGACCCGGAGGACCAATCTGTAAGGTTAGAAAACCACCCACCGCAGATACTACACCATACATCCAAATTGTACAGAAAGAAACAGTCCAGATTTTAGTAAGGTGGTAATAGTCGACAAGCCTTTCTAGCTGTACAAGTGAAGCACGTTTGGCCAATTTTGGTCCTTCGGGCCGGATACGTCAAAAGTTCGAAGCCACG
>NW_007518527.1:0-236 GCF_000475195.1 Diaphorina citri
CAGACGCACTACCAACTAAGCTAACTAGGCTGGCTTCCAAATTCCTGGGCTGAAATTAGACTCCGCATTTATCTAATTGGTTTGCTTTCCGTGTTCGTGAGATGGGCATGGCATCTATCTCACGGTGCTGGAAGGATTGGGCTTTAAACCCCTTGGACGCCCAGAAATAAGTGGGCTCCTTCCGTGTCCCTGATGTTTGTCTTCTTCTTCTTTTTCTTCGCCAGACGGGGCGGGGT
>NW_007518528.1:0-236 GCF_000475195.1 Diaphorina citri
AATGAGGAGATCGTATTGCCCTGTAGAAATATTATGATCTAAAGTTAAACAATGAACTTCTATAAGATGTGAAAGTTTCTAAAGTGAACCAGTCAGGATGCGTTAAGAGGAGATGAACGTAGAATTGAAATACACGAAAAGATTCATCATTCTAATGAAAGAACATGTTACAAAAAAAGCATTTTATAGTATTGAAGAGTTTTTAGAAGATATTAAACCCATATATGCCCATAATT
>NW_007518529.1:0-236 GCF_000475195.1 Diaphorina citri
AAATTCGAGAAGGAACAAAGTGGAAAAAGTGATTTTTTTTTTTGAAATTTTTATTTGAGTGCAAAGCATACTGACCTATTCTATACATAGGTACATACAAACATAGATTAGGTACTTAAGTGGGAAGGAGCTGTTTTTAAGTAGGTACGAGTAATACATATTACCCTTTGGAATTATTTATTTCTAGCAATTTTCTGAGAGGTGAAGTGGACACGTTGGTATTAAACTCATGTTTG
>NW_007518530.1:0-236 GCF_000475195.1 Diaphorina citri
ACGACACTACAGCATGAATTTTCAAAGGGATCATAATATTTTCAAAAACAAAAAGCTCAATCTCTTCCACAGTTTACTAATGGATAATTCAATGAAAATCAATTCTGTGGCTAACTTAATGCCGATGCCGGCTGGAGCCAACAAATTTAATTTTATTGATCCCACACAGTTACGAAGGACCGGTTCCCTTTGGCTCGATAAAAAGTAATGGATACCAGTGTCAATAAAAAGTCACG
>NW_007518531.1:0-236 GCF_000475195.1 Diaphorina citri
AAACCTTTTTAAAAAAAAAAAAAAAATCCACTTAGGATCCCCCACTACTTACGATATTACTTATGGGTGCTCTCAAGTTTTACACGAGGAGCGACTCAATATTTTTAATTTCCATTTTTTTAATAAATTTCCAAAACAACACACATCGCATACCTACACCGAAATTTCATAGGAAACTAGGAAGAGAGGGAGGGAGAGAGAGAGAGAGAGAGAGAGAGAGAGCATTTATTAGACAA
>NW_007518532.1:0-236 GCF_000475195.1 Diaphorina citri
TAAAGAAATAGCAAAGGTTGAGTGCGAAGGGCATCCACTCGTAAAATTTGAAGCCAAAACCAAATGTCAGCCCAAAGCTATCACCTTGGTTAGGATTGATTGAGAGGCTGACGAAAAACGCCGACCCCGTCTGTACACGGGAAAAGGTGAAGAAAAAGAAGAAGATCCTATAGGACGGAAAGTAACGTAATCAGCTGAATTTTTCACTTTCTTTCGTTCACATACCAGACAGCATA
>NW_007518533.1:0-236 GCF_000475195.1 Diaphorina citri
TTCGAATCTCAGCAACGACAGAAAATAATGGAGTCAGAGGAAAGTCACATTATTTGTAAGATTAAGCTCAAACAAATGAATTACATTATTATACAGTGTGCACCAACATCAAGAACAAATGGGGCATATTCCCTTTCCATGATGCGGTCATTTCCGGGCCAGTTTTTATTTTGAAACCACCCCGTACGTGTTTTTCGTATAAAACCAATTACGCAAGATAATTATGTTTTCCGCCC
>NW_007518534.1:0-236 GCF_000475195.1 Diaphorina citri
AGGACTTCAGGCGCTCTGTACCAGCGAGTAGACACGTAGTCTGTATAGGGGGGACGTGATCTATAGAATAGAATAGAAACTGTTGAGAGCGCGATCTAGTGAGGAAATAAAGAGTTAATCACAGGTGTATAGGGGCAGAGTATGCAGTAGAATGTAGGAGGACTTCAGGCGCTCTGTACCAGCGAGTAGACACGTAGTCTGTATAGGGGGGACGTGATCTATAGAATAGAATAGAA
>NW_007518535.1:0-236 GCF_000475195.1 Diaphorina citri
ATTAATATCTGAAACAGTACTTTCTGTACACTTACTACATATAATCTTAATGAACTCATTGGACAATGGTTACTAACTATGATAAGGTAGATAATAGAAATGAGAACGTTACTAGAAAAATCTTTGACCTATCCGACAAACTATAAGTAGTGAAAACAGGGTTGATATTGGATAATGAAACGAAAATAGAAAGAGATAATCCAGTCTAGGCCAACCTCAGTGGTATTGGTGGACTT
>NW_007518536.1:0-236 GCF_000475195.1 Diaphorina citri
CACCCTCAACGTTTGGAATGTGTGAACTTATGATCATTATATTATTATGAATATTATGATACGAAACTTTTTGCTTTTATGTATACAAAAGTTCTCACTTTCTCATGATTTTTACGGGACTCGTCCCAATGAAAACGAGAATAAGCACTCTTAGATACGCTGTTTTTCTGAGCTAGGTAGGAAAGGTACCTACCTTTAAAATGAGGAACATTTTTTCAGAAATGTGTCATCTCCAC
>NW_007518537.1:0-236 GCF_000475195.1 Diaphorina citri
CGCCGGAAAAATAGAATGCGTTGCCTCTGGTCAGAACCTTTTATGCTCGACCACTTTCCCATCTTAGAGCATAGAGCATTCAGACTAGCGACATATGTAAAGCATAAAGCCCATCAGTGACAAACAGATGTCCTCTCCATAAAATCTCAGGACAAAACAGGATACAAAATATACAGTACAGTCGATCCTGGATAAATGGGAGCTGGAAGATTGGGAAAACTGGATACCTAAAAAAA
>NW_007518538.1:0-236 GCF_000475195.1 Diaphorina citri
GAAAGTTCCTCGGAACGAGATTCTTTTGAAAATTAAATATGAATAATAGGGGAAAGGTGGCCAATATCGGGACTTCGCGTCGGGTTTTATAATACAAGAAATAAATCTTTGGTGAACGGTACTGCGTTACTGCATTTCAAAGGTGTTCTTTGGTTTACAAATTTACTAGGCTCTTGTTTCTCAATGAGTGAGAAGTAGGTTACTGTTCCTCTTCTTAGTGCTACAAAGGGAGGGAT
>NW_007518539.1:0-236 GCF_000475195.1 Diaphorina citri
CCAAAATTGGAAATTGCCTCATTAAATTTCAGGATCGATCGGACCTATGAGGGCCCTTTTTCGAAGTCAGTTCTACAGTTATGGTATCACAATTTTTGGTGCTCACTGCAGCCTGCAGCATTGTAGGATTTTCCAAATATCTCAATAATCCAACGCTTAATGTTTACCTACCATGCTGGCACCGGTCGCTATGCGCATTTATATTACATTGCTACACATTTTCCTCACGAGGCTGA
>NW_007518540.1:0-236 GCF_000475195.1 Diaphorina citri
GTGTTTCTGGGTCACCGTGTATATCCAACCTAGGTATACCTATCTTATATCTTTCTATTTATGTACATAGGTATATTCTATCTCACTTACAGTTGAGTTTGTCCAAATCGTGTGAGGTATTTGGTTGAATGGAAACGTTCGTACATCCTCAAATCTTATGGCCATCACGAATCCATTTTCACTTTTTAGGGCGTTGCTTCCCCTGATATTGCTATTTTCCTGTGCATGAAGGAGGA
>NW_007518541.1:0-236 GCF_000475195.1 Diaphorina citri
ATTCAGAGAGAAGGAATAAAAAAGGTGTTTCTATAACTCCCTAGCTGAGATTTTCTCCCAAAATCCTTCTTCCTAGCTTTCTATATTTTTAGCTAAATCCCCTGTAGGGGTGAGCTATTCATTTCTATCGAAAGTCACAACTTTGGGTCGGGGTTGTGTGTTTTTTGGGTCTTTTGGGTCACTAGGAAGCTATTCGCTATGAATGTTTTCAGGTAGGTACCCTACCTACCTACCTG
>NW_007518542.1:0-236 GCF_000475195.1 Diaphorina citri
CCAAGTAGGTACAGTATGGTTCATCGGTCTTTCAAATGATTTTACTTCTTCTTCCTTCTGCTCTTGCCCATCTTGTGTAATATCCTGAACGTTATTTTATCCTGAAAGTTGTTCTGTAAATAAATTTTGCAGAAAAACTTTTTGTCCAAATTGAATTAATAGTTCTTCATTTTACATTACTTATCCTATAGGAAAAAAAGTAATTTCTGTATTATGGCGATTGCAGCTCGCTGTTG
>NW_007518543.1:0-236 GCF_000475195.1 Diaphorina citri
AACCACTAGAGTTAGTGGAAATAACCACTAGCCACTAAGTGCAGTAGAGTTAGTGGAAATAACCACTAGCCACTAAGTGCAGTAGAGTTAGTGGAAATAACCACTAGAGTTAGTGGAAATAACCACTAGCCACTAAGTCCAGTAGAGTTAGTGGAAATAACCACTAGAGTTAGTGGAAATAACCACTAGCCACTAAGTGCAGTAGAGTTAGTGGAAATAACCACTAGCCACTAAGT
>NW_007518544.1:0-236 GCF_000475195.1 Diaphorina citri
ACAGGAAAGATGGACCAAAAGCTTATAGTTTCATCTCAAGCATAAAGAAAGGACAAACAAGTGTCAATAAACCATTTATTCATAACGGTCGTTCCATCTCAGACAGCAAAAAAATCGCGTCCATCTTTAACACCTTTTATACTAGTAAATACAACATTCCTAAACAGTACAAGAAACTTGAAAGAAAAATAAAAAAAGTAATAAAGCAAGCAAAGAACCAGCAAAACTCATTCCCT
>NW_007518545.1:0-236 GCF_000475195.1 Diaphorina citri
GAGAAAATCAGTACCTATGTACCTACCTAATTTGTTTAATATTCAGTTTATTATCATTCTTGATTTGATTTTTTGATTATACTTTCATGTATTGATTTAAAATCAAGACTAGAGCCCGTTCTCCCTTTATTCCCAATATAAGGCTCAAGTCACCCATGCATTTATTGGCCTTGCTCGGCGTAGCTTAACATAGGTGACGCTAAAACCGGTCTTAAATGATCGACTGAAGTGTTATC
>NW_007518546.1:0-236 GCF_000475195.1 Diaphorina citri
TCTTTAAATTGAACTTTAACATTTCAGACATCATTCAGGAAACCTTGGAAAATCTTTTTTTCTCATTTCGTCTACAATAAATTCGTAAAAGGATTCGATACAAATGTAGGTTTTCCTTGGGAATCTCGTTCATATAGTTTCCTACATGAAGCCAAAGTAGATTTTTTTTTTTAAGAGGTTTGACAGAGGGAACTGTAACTGCTATGGTCTTATCGTCCCGAAATCGAAGAGAGAAG
>NW_007518547.1:0-236 GCF_000475195.1 Diaphorina citri
TCCTTTTAGCTAAATCCCTTCTGATTTTAATGAAATTCGCTAATCCACTCGAATCCTTTTAGCTGAATCCCTTCAGGGCTGAGCTATTCATTTCTATCGAGTGTCACAACTTCGGGTCGGGATGTGTTCCTCCTACATCAACGAATCTCAGTGAGGTCCACACTGTCTACGGTTCACTAAACCACTGTATCACACCGACCCTGAAAGCGTTTCTTGTGTGTTGCGCGTCGGATACA
>NW_007518548.1:0-236 GCF_000475195.1 Diaphorina citri
TATTCAAAATTTACGCGGGAACAGACAGCAGTGTCAGATGAAAATACACAGCATAAAGAGGAAATTTCTATCCCTGAAATCGATCACCCTAGCCTATTTTTTTTCTGCTTGATACGCAGTATTGATGATGACTTTGGGAAATAAACAGGAATTAATTTCTAGCCCTATTTTTTTTTTTAAGTCCCAAAAACATACACAGTAGAGAAAATAGACTGAATTTCTATTCCTAAAATCAC
>NW_007518549.1:0-236 GCF_000475195.1 Diaphorina citri
TCCTTTTCTTCTTCTTTTCCTCCTGTACCTTCAAAAAATAGGGCTGGTGGACCAAGTAAGTCCAGAAGATCACGAATGAAAATTTCTCATCCATATTATTGGGCATCGAACCCCAGTTACCCCAGACGTTTTGCATCGGGAGTGCGTTAGCATTGGACTGACCGTACCCCTATATTGGACATTCTCTTTATCATATTTTATTATTATTATTATTTAGATATTATCGGCCAAATTCT
>NW_007518550.1:0-236 GCF_000475195.1 Diaphorina citri
TAGAAGAAAACAGGTATAGAGAGAGGGAGAGAGAGAGAACAGAAGTAAGAAAACAGGAGAAGGTGAAGAGAGAGAGAGCGAGAGAGAGAGAGAAGGAGGAAATTAAAGATAAATAAGCGTGTAAATCGAAGAAAATTGAACACACACACTCAAAAACACTTCCCTCCTAGTATCTACTGCTACACTGTTTTACACATACATACACACTCACAGATAAACTAGCCCCTGGGAGCCAA
>NW_007518551.1:0-236 GCF_000475195.1 Diaphorina citri
GGTCCCATCCGGGCAGTACACATTGTCTCTCCTAAATTTTAACCTGAGACAATTTGTGCCAAATACTTCTCATCCGCCCAGATTCGATCCCAATTCCTCTCACTTGCTAGACGCGTGCCACCCAGACATGCCACCACCTTGTTCATTCATTTAGATTTGCCAGCCTAGTTAGCTTAGTTGGTAGTCCGTCTGCCTTGTAAGCGCTAGGCCGCGGGTTCGATTCCCGCCCGGGGCGG
>NW_007518552.1:0-236 GCF_000475195.1 Diaphorina citri
TTTGTCGATGGTGGGATTCGAACCCGGGACCTTCTGTATGGCAAGCAAGCGCGTTACCACTGGACCAACCGTGCCCCCCCTCGGTTGTGAAAACGTAACCTATCCCCATTATATGTTTCCAGGCTCGAAAGTATATCAACTCGTTACCCCTGCTCACCAAGAAAGACTTCCGACAAGTGTTCAAAGGAGCTAATCCACAAGGTAAGAAATAAGTGTTGGAACAGCAACCCGCGATT
>NW_007518553.1:0-236 GCF_000475195.1 Diaphorina citri
GCGGTATTTTGACCGCTTTTTGGCGGTTTTTGACCGTTTTTTGGCGGTTTTCAGCATATAAGTCCCCGTTCGATCGTCACAATTTAATTTTGCGTGAAGCTTTGTGCTATCCCATCAGAAAGAGTTTTTACTTAGGTACCAACTTTCCATTCCCCCCCCCCTCTCTCTCTCTCTCTTCCCTTTGTCATTTAGAGAGAAAGAAATATTAAATTTGCTTAAAGCGCCATCTCAGTCGT
>NW_007518554.1:0-236 GCF_000475195.1 Diaphorina citri
CAGATTCACTTCCGATCATCTTTATAGAGAGGAAATGCTGGAGGAGTGTATAAAGGAAGTAGATGAATGTGAAGGACATAGGAGGGGGTATCGAGTAGCTGTAAGGAGAAATCAGGAGGGGGTTAATATCATCTGCATATCTTCTAATGAGAGTAATGTGTGTGCGATTTAACCCGATGTAGTGCTACGCTTTTGAAGTTTTTGTGGAAATGAAATAATGGACCACATTCGATGGG
>NW_007518555.1:0-236 GCF_000475195.1 Diaphorina citri
GGTCCAAAAATAGTTGAATCTTGAATCCGTTAGATCTGTAATTAAAATATGAGGAGCTCTATAAGTATGAATTGACGACCAGATCCTTTGTTAGTTACCTCCACGCTACTGAATTTTCTGAAACAATAGCAATAATAATACATGGTTCTGAAGAAGCTATGATCCGTAACGAAACGTTCATACAAGAGTAAAAACACATTAATCTCCCATTTGGACATATTTGCTCGTTCAGGTAT
>NW_007518556.1:0-236 GCF_000475195.1 Diaphorina citri
ACAGAACTGCCCTGTCCTCCTTCCAAGAGGACAGCAAACAATTCAAACAACAACTCAAGACTCGCATCCGGAACAGTCTATCGTTTAGCGCTAGCCCAAATTGTACGGACCAGCTGGTCAACCAAGTCAAACACAGCGTTTCCTACACCGAACGTATCAATGCGGTCACAAGCGATGACCATCTCAACCTCACCAACCTCAAACAATGCAACTCCTGCTTCGCCCTCAGGTCGCAC
>NW_007518557.1:0-236 GCF_000475195.1 Diaphorina citri
GTCAATTTGGACATGATGATCATAATCAATTTGAGGCGGAACAATGATTTCACTTGAGTACGCGGAAACAAAGTTCTTGGCGAATAGATTTGAAATTTCGCGCTCATCTGAAGAAGTATCCTCATCCAATTGCATGACAGAAGGTAGATCCCGTATTCCCTTTTTGTCTGATAGAAAAGACCAAAAACCTTTGGGGTTCACCCGCAACATGGCTTCAACATCATCACAATGTTTTT
>NW_007518558.1:0-236 GCF_000475195.1 Diaphorina citri
ATCAGGTTCACGATAGAGTCATTCCCATGGGTGAGTAGTTACTTGCTTTTCTTTTCGTTTAATGGGATTACAGTAAAAGTAGGCGTTCAACCCCAAGTCACTCGGTAATTGATTTCGAGCGGTCCCTGAATAGATTCTCTAGAATCTAGAGTCTAGATCAACCGAGTTGGAAACGGAACCGATTCTGATGGCTTAGTCAATCTCTTATTCCACATCAATGAGGTCAATTTCTTATT
>NW_007518559.1:0-236 GCF_000475195.1 Diaphorina citri
AACAGCCCCGACTATCAGGACATGAATCGCGAGGCTGCTTTACAGGTAAGAAACTGATAATGATAATGAACTCTTGAGTGTAAGGTAACCACCAGGCGATGTTCCTGTCCGGAAAAAATTGTATGAAACTTACGACAAATGGCAACGGGTCTTAACCCGACTCACACTATTCTATTCTCTTTCTCCTACTAAAATATTCTCTGCCAGCCTAGTTAGCTTGGTTGATAGCGCGTCTG
>NW_007518560.1:0-236 GCF_000475195.1 Diaphorina citri
ACTGGAGGGATCTCTCCTGGAAGAAGTTGGCGGCCTTGTTGTAGGTGAAGGTCTCGAGGGCGGTCTCTCGCTTTTCGGGGTCGGCGGAGTTGAGGATTTCGTTCTCCTCAAGTTGGTCGTTCAGGGCACGTCCGGATTTCTCTGAAAGTGGGAAAGGGGAGCAGTTTTGGTGAAAGCGGAAAAAGGAAGGAAAAAAATCCACGAGATTTTTTTATGAGTTTGATAGAGGGAGGACC
>NW_007518561.1:0-236 GCF_000475195.1 Diaphorina citri
ATTATTATTCATTCTGCTTTCTTATTCGAATTTTGCACTTTTTCAAAATTTATACTCGTAAGAAGGTTTGCCTCCCTTACCAAATTAGATGTTTGTGCTGCTGTTAGATTGTTAATACCTTTCACGGATTTATTAGGATATTGTTTGTGTTTCATTAATTCATTTTGGCAGCTGGCATCAGACTGCGAGGTTTACTGATATCTCCACAATGTTTATTGAGCCGTTACCTTGTCTCC
>NW_007518562.1:0-236 GCF_000475195.1 Diaphorina citri
CGATAATCGATACTATATCGATATATTTCCCCTATTTCCGATATATTTCTGTGATATCGATATTGAAAAAAAGTCTCTAATCCCTAATGAAGTCTACACTATGTTCGATGGATATCGCTTGTGTTTCTGTTATTTATTAGTTTATTACAATTTTCATTACTACTATTTGTTATGTTTGTAAATATTCCTTTGTAAATCTAGATTCTAGGTGGATTTGGTTGTGATAGACATAGAAT
>NW_007518563.1:0-236 GCF_000475195.1 Diaphorina citri
TTTTTTTCTATTCAAGTTCCTCTGTTAATTGTAATATTAACTTGGTTTTTATCAAGGTAATGTTGGTCTCTTCTAGGTAAGTTTGACAATATTTTGACAGCAATTTCGGTACAGCATAAGATTTTAGGCGTTCACCATAATTATTGAACCGATGAGACGTCACGAACTCTGGCTGATGTCTAAGTTGGTAGGACGTTTCTCTTCTTTGTCTGTATTGGGGGTTTGTGAAGTTCTGG
>NW_007518564.1:0-236 GCF_000475195.1 Diaphorina citri
AGTCCTTGACCCAATTATAACAGAAGTAACCCACGAGTTTACCAGTTCAAGGAGACAGCAGATGACTCAAGATTTAATGAGTCAGTGAGTCATAGGTACGAGTAATCAAACATCTTTCAGAACAATCGTTCAGAATCTGGAGTACCTCAAACCAGACCGACTTGACATTGTAACATGTGACATCATAACACGTTTGGTGTTGAGACCTAACTCCATTAGACATACCTAGAGAGAGA
>NW_007518565.1:0-236 GCF_000475195.1 Diaphorina citri
ACAAATCAACGGTTAAACCCTCATTATCATGTAGGAGCACTTTGATCAGCGAGCTACTATACCTTCAATATAATCTAACTTCTGCATCGAACTGTCATCCCATGTTATTGCTTAGACTGTTTTAATCATTTACTCTTACATGACGAAGAACAGCAACAATACCATTGTAAATACTGCAATGTTTTCGCAGTGGTGGCCTCATGGATTTAGTGGCTTAGGAGCTCCATTTTATCCCG
>NW_007518566.1:0-236 GCF_000475195.1 Diaphorina citri
TCCAGTGCTGGTTCAAAATGGAAGTACGAGGAGTGTCAATATTAATCAATAATAAATCAATATCTGAGTCGATTTCTTAATCGGTTGAAAAAGTTACCTTCAATAGGCATAATTATATGATTGTGTGGTGAAATTATTACCTAAATTACTAATTTTTCTGACAGGTCGTAAGCTGAATGTTATCTACATGGTGGAGTTGACACATCCACTAAATATTATCCAGGTACTGTCATATT
>NW_007518567.1:0-236 GCF_000475195.1 Diaphorina citri
AATAATTTCCAGATTCGAAGTCTACGGTAACCACTAAGGTTGGTTGTTGAAATCACATAATGACACATCTAATCTTCTGCGTGTGTTCTTCTGAAGCATGAAAACTCAAGATCGAATAAATTAGAGTTAAATAATGATAAGAAATATAAGAATATACCTAATTATAATCTTGAGAAATAATTTTACTAATGAAGAAATTTGGACTGGAAAAAATCTTCGATTTGTGAACGAACTCG
>NW_007518568.1:0-236 GCF_000475195.1 Diaphorina citri
TCAACATAGCCGTGTAGTGGCCGAACTCAATTTGATCACCATGATGAAATATGGCTGACTTCAGAGTATACTTCAAATGTATACATCCTTGGAACCATTGGGCCATCGTTCTTTCTTCACGACATTGTCATTGGTACGAATGTATCCAGCTCCATCTTTCAACATAGCCGTGTAGTGGCCGAACTCAATTTGATCACCATGATGAAATATGGCTGACTTCAGAGTATACTTCAAAT
>NW_007518569.1:0-236 GCF_000475195.1 Diaphorina citri
ATTCCTGTGAGAAAAAAGGTAATTTGTGGTTAGGTATTGGAGAGAACACTGCTGTTAAGAAACGTCGAGACTGTTGGAGGGGTTACAACCTGAGGACACTAGTTTCGACTATTTATAACATTGCCCTTACCAAAACACGAACGATGTCATGCCATTATTTATTACCAATTAAGTATACCATATAAGACCTTGTTTAGACTGTGGTAGTAAAGGGACTTTTCAGTCCTATGCTGGCA
>NW_007518570.1:0-236 GCF_000475195.1 Diaphorina citri
TAAGTATGTGCCAGGCTATGGTTTATGTACTGCAAAAATACCAAAAAGAAAAGTCGATAGTTTGAATTTCTTTTATTTCTAATAGGCACCTTGCACCCGGGTCGAAAAATGCATCAAAGTAGATTAATTATTAATATTTCACCACTAGGCGGCAATTATGTCGTTTCTCTGTCTCTCTCTCTCTCTCTCTCTCTCTCTCTCTCTCTCTCTCTCTCTGAGTTTTTCAGAGCTTTCAT
>NW_007518571.1:0-236 GCF_000475195.1 Diaphorina citri
TCTTTAGAAAGCGCTGGGTCGCGGGTTCGATTCCCGCCCGCTAAGGTTCGTTCTCGGAAAGGCATATTGCTCATATTAGAGGTAAAAATTGGTCAGGGAAAAATCGGAAACCTAGAAAGTCTGAAGCAAATTGAAGGAGAAAGACAAGATAGGAGACTGGCAGCCGTTCCAAGAACGAACTTCATCTGTTGAGGATAAAACAATGGGCGGATTTTATCCTAAACAGATGTAGTTCG
>NW_007518572.1:0-236 GCF_000475195.1 Diaphorina citri
AATAAGTACCCGGGTATTTACCCATCACTAGTTATCATTGAATGGAGGGTAATACCCTCATCACTAAAAACCTTAACAATTACCTATATAGTGATGTTAAACCCATCACCTACCTTGTGAAGTACTAGTACAAACTTTACTTTCCTCCCATATTAACTAAATGAGAGAGTCATTTGCAGGATCAAGTTCATACAAATGACTTCTAATCTGTTTTTCTTTCTATTCTTTTCAGAGGA
>NW_007518573.1:0-236 GCF_000475195.1 Diaphorina citri
TTTAATTAAATTAATTTTATTAAGAACTGTAGAGGTGTTAAAAAATATATCGGCTGTTTTTCTAATATTACTATCACTCTATACGTTTTATATCTCTTTCCCTCTCCCTTTCTCTTCCTCCTCATCCCAAAGCCAAAAAATCTTTTTTAAAAGCATAACTGCCAGTTTGGTAGTTTCATGCAGCTTTATTAACTGAATAGGGTTCACAGTCGTTGGTAGGTGCATATTCTGGAAAT
>NW_007518574.1:0-236 GCF_000475195.1 Diaphorina citri
TATCTGTTAAGGATTATCTGTTAAACGAGCTTTATCTGTTAAGGATTATCTGTTAAACGAGCTTTATCTGTTAAGGATAAAGGTCGTCCAGGGGGAAACGGACCCTCGACCAGGCGCTTACCACGCAGGCGTCCTACACCAAGCCAAAACTAGACTGGCTCACAATGAGTTTTGGACTAGCTTCAGGATCAGTTTTCTCTCTCTCTCTCTCTCTCTCTCTCTCTCTCTCTCTCTCT
>NW_007518575.1:0-236 GCF_000475195.1 Diaphorina citri
TTTTACTTTCATTCTTATACTTTCTTTCATTCTTACTTAAGTTCTAAGTTTAGTAAAGGTACTAAAAGTACCTATGTACCTACACAAAAAGTGATTCATACACAAAAAGTCCACCTAAGGCTTATGTATGGGGGTAATTAGCCCTAAAGGATGGCTTCTACGAAATTCAGGCCACAGATCAAAAGGTGTAACGTTCATGTCATAATTGTATATCCCAGAAGTCCTGTTTGGTACCC
>NW_007518576.1:0-236 GCF_000475195.1 Diaphorina citri
ATAGAAGGACTTATCCAAACCTGGTCGACCTATATATCAAATTAAAGGTCTTTTTACCAGGAACACGAACATGGTGGTACAAATTTTGTCCAGAAAACCATCAAGCCAAAAAACAAAAAAAAACTTGTTTTTGGGGGATTTTTTTCACATTTTCTCAAACAAATGAGCTCTGATCTCGAAATTTGTCACGACGACCTATGAACTCAAAGCGAGAAAGTTTTAGATAACACTTCAGT
>NW_007518577.1:0-236 GCF_000475195.1 Diaphorina citri
TGAGTCCATTCCCAATAGAGTTAGATTGGCCATTTGTAAACTTGGTTGGAATTTTTCCAATGTTCTTTGGTCGTTCTGTATAGTTGTTTACAAGAATGTTATTCTCAGAAGGAGTCCCTTCGGTTGTTGATAATCTCTTCTTCATTTTGCTCAAATATATTTTCTCGTGGTTTAACAGATGTATGAAAGGTTTAACTGTACTCGTCAGTTGATTATTGAATTTGATGCTATTGCGA
>NW_007518578.1:0-236 GCF_000475195.1 Diaphorina citri
TGTCTTGCGCTTCATTGATGCGTGCAGAAAACGTCGCTCTTCAGAAATCTCTTTATCGCTGTCTGAATTGGATCATGCCCTTAAAGCGGTCATCCGCATTACTCAGAAACATTATCTGAGCGAAGAATTGAAGACCGTATCAAAGGGTCAACAAGTGACAAACTTGCGTACCCTTTCGCCCATCATCACCTCAGCTGGGATCCTGGCTGTGGGGGGGAGGCTCTCTCAAGCTCCCC
>NW_007518579.1:0-236 GCF_000475195.1 Diaphorina citri
AGATTTCGCATCGAATCCTGATCCCCATAACGCAACCCATGTTGGCGCCATCTTGTTTACATCATGTTTTTAGATTTACCATTCTAGTCCAATCTTCATAATATGTCAAAATATATAAGACCTTGGTTAGACTACAGGGATAAAGGGACTTTTCACTCTTTTGAGTCCTATCCCAGCAGGATAAACAAGGTATATTCTATTTTTTAAATCAAATTGATCCCAAGGGCAAGATATAC
>NW_007518580.1:0-236 GCF_000475195.1 Diaphorina citri
TTAACCTTTCGAAAAGGTACAACTAAGTACTAGGACACTAGGTAGATAATGTTTAGTGCTTAGCACATTGCATAGTTACATTAGAATCTAGGCAGTCATACAAAAAGAAAATTTCAAAGCTAGGGAACATGGTTGTTTCAAAAGTTTGAGTTTCGGCCGTCGTGTAGGGACCACCGCACCGTTTGAGATAGGTAATCAGTGATTAATGTTAATCAACCAATCAGAATGCAGCATTT
>NW_007518581.1:0-236 GCF_000475195.1 Diaphorina citri
GAACTTACTCTAAAATCTGAACAGTGAAGAGTTAGAGACCAAGTTCCTCTCCTTTCTTTTTGAATCCAGTCCAACTCTCGGTGCAAAAGAAACTGCATGTCCCACTTCGTAGACAGTCTAGAAATACAGATAACATACTACCATTGTAACAATTCCACCTTATGGTGGGTCCAGACTTGTGCAATGCAATGAAATTCGTTAGTTTGGACGTGTTTGAGAAAGTTGCAGCAAAGTTT
>NW_007518582.1:0-236 GCF_000475195.1 Diaphorina citri
TTTGAGATAAAATGTCCGTGGGAGGTAGGCCTTGCATGCTGAGGTCCGCCAAACTTTCAGACCATCTTTGGTGACGTGAATTTCTCTCTGGTTCGAAGGCTCCTTGTAACCCAGGGGTCATTGGTTCGAAGCTACGGGGGACGATATGAGAACTAGCTTATGTGTCGCTGCATTTGATCAAAACATGTACAAACCCTTATTAAACCGTTCAATTCACGCAAAGTGAAGGATAGAGG
>NW_007518583.1:0-236 GCF_000475195.1 Diaphorina citri
GAAGGACCAAAAAATTGACTACCTCATTTGGGTACAGTGTAATACAGGACGCGATTGTAGTTGGATCCATATCAGACTGGCAAAAAAGAGACCCTATTATATCAAGAAAACATTCTTCAACCAAGACATGGACTTGAATATTTTGTATGGAAAACTTTAGTACATTCGTTCTCCGTACAACCCAATAGTTAAAATGGACCTTCACAAGTTACCGAGTCTTCAATCAAGTACTGGAA
>NW_007518584.1:0-236 GCF_000475195.1 Diaphorina citri
TTAGGAGGAGGGGGAAAAGAAGTTGAGGAAGAATAGAATGGAAAAAGGAGGAGGAGTAGAAAAATGAGGGAAGAAAAAGAAAAAGATGAGAGAGAAGAAGAAGACGAGGAGGAGGAAGGGGAGAAATTTTTGAAGGAAAATAATAATACGGGAGAGAGAAGGAGATAATGAGAAATAGAGAGAGAGAAATAGAGAGAGAGAGAGAGAGAGAGAGAGAGAGAGGGGAGAGAGAAGCA
>NW_007518585.1:0-236 GCF_000475195.1 Diaphorina citri
CCTCGAATTCTTTTTCCTTCCCCTCCCTTCTCGATTTTTTTTTAACCTTCCATTTCTATTCTACCCCTCCATTTCTTTGCTTCCTCTCCCTCCTCTTTTTTTCCATTTTTTCTACCTTCTATTCTCTCCCACCCTTCCGATTTTTTCCCCTCCTCTCTCGATATTCATACTTCTTTCCCTTTTTCTTCCTATCCCCTCCAAATTTCTCTTTCTCTCTCTCTCCCACAATGATTTCT
>NW_007518586.1:0-236 GCF_000475195.1 Diaphorina citri
AGTGTGATCTCTGACTAACTGATGAGCGGGTGGGGTGGGGGTTCGAATCCCACTGTTGTCTTTTTTTTTTTGTACATACTTTTATCATTTAAAATTATTTTATGGATAGCCATAGTTACTTTTTTCATAATTCTATAGTTGAAAAAAAAAATAATAAAAAAATAAAATAAAAATATGAAAAATGATTTTGATAAGGTGATTCACTCGGAAATGATCAGAACTTACCAAAACTTACC
>NW_007518587.1:0-236 GCF_000475195.1 Diaphorina citri
CAAAATCCTGGATACGGCAATGGTTCTTAGAATGGAACGGACTTGGCGATTTTCTCTCTGACTGTGTTTTAAGGTTGTTAACTCTTCAATGGTGTCCAATGTTTTAAAAGGAAAAAAAAGTTCGAAATGCAATTTTTTTTCTCAGCAATATTAAAGTGAAAAATAAGAATAAGAGAAGAAATGACATAGTATTTATTATTGCCGTCCAACCACCCCCCCAAATTGCGACCCGAAGG
>NW_007518588.1:0-236 GCF_000475195.1 Diaphorina citri
TACTGAGAAAAGTTGTCAACCTACGTATAGGTGCAATGAAGGTTTCATTGTATGCACTTGAGTACGCATCTCGATGTACTTAATCAAATAAATTAATAAAATATGGCTAATGCTTCTTTAGCAAGGGAGTGCTGAATAATAACCCCTGCTAAAGAAATACGAGTAGCAAAGGTTTAGTGTGAAGGGCATCTACTGGTAAAATTTTTGTAGCCAAAACCAAATGACAGCCAAAACCA
>NW_007518589.1:0-236 GCF_000475195.1 Diaphorina citri
TAGGCACAGAGTGATTCAGTATTCCAGTAATTAGTCACTTGGACGAATCACAGAAGAAATAGGAGATAAGAATAGACAGTCTCCTTGTCTCACTTGCTCCGAAGAGTTTCCTTGTACCCGGGCAGTCTAGCTTGTATTTACCGAAAGACGATTGAGTGACGTAACATGTCAAACTGCCCAAAATGTAACAATTTTAGCACAAAACACATCATTTCTCGAGACTCATCGATCATCAA
>NW_007518590.1:0-236 GCF_000475195.1 Diaphorina citri
ATTTGACCCGATTACATTACTTTCCTTCCTATAGGATAAGGAAAGTAAAAAAGCCTGTTGATATGTAGGGAAAAGTTATATACCCTTTATTAATCGAAGTGTACCTTTTATAAATCAAGGAGTACCTTTTATAAATCCTGGTATACGAGGTATACCTGTTATAGGTATCTATAATATTTTTATTTATTTATAATGTTCCGTTTATTTTCATATCAAAAAAATGCAAATAATTGCAA
>NW_007518591.1:0-236 GCF_000475195.1 Diaphorina citri
ACATTCATTATCTTTTGTTCTGTTTTTCTGATCGTTTTTATTACGGAATGGTTGGTTTTATTCATGATCTATTGAAGGGATGAGTTTGTACAGTATTTTAGTATTTATGCATGTATGTTTTACCATATCAGTTGTACTCGTGGATCGTGCAATAAGGATTCTGCCGTTTTAACTTGTACCTTTGATTGTTTTGAATAGCGTCTGTTGATTTAACTCTGTCAAAATGTGTTTGAAAA
>NW_007518592.1:0-236 GCF_000475195.1 Diaphorina citri
CCACCGCCAGTGTTACTGCCTAGGAATATGACCATTATTATTAAACCTCATGGTAAATATTAGCTCTGGGTGTATATTGTGGGGAGACCTCAAGATCGATCTTACATGTGGACTAGCACTGAGGTTATCCTAGGTTATTGATCCAAATCTCTTTGTGTTTATTTTAGTCCAGTTCGGTTCATTTGTGTATTTGTAGTGGCGAGTAGCATAAAGTCAGTTCTGAAAAGAAGCTGACT
>NW_007518593.1:0-236 GCF_000475195.1 Diaphorina citri
TATCGTATTGTATATAATCAAATTCATTTGTAATATTATTATTTTCATTTAGTTTCTCCCCAACTGTTGCAAAGTGATTGTTGAATAAGTTAGTAGCATACTCTTTTGCATTTAGACAGTCTATTTCTTGATTGTTATAGTTATAATCATTTATCGTTTGTATTATATTTTTGTATTTTTTACCTTTTTTACCTATAAATTCTTTCATTGTATCCCACAATTCTTTTAAATTGCCT
>NW_007518594.1:0-236 GCF_000475195.1 Diaphorina citri
GATTGAGGAATTTGAGGAAAAAGTTAGGCAGAATCTTGTGTTAATGCTTTTCTCTTAAAGAAAATTATCTACTCCAAGGTTATAAAGATAAAGCCTCCCTTTCAAAATGGGTAAACTGAATGTAAGCATGTTGAGATATCTCACAAGTGAAGACTTCCGGGTCCTTACTGCGGTAAGTTTTTATCCATTCATAACTACTTATATCCATGTCCAAAGTCCAAACTGGTGCTAGCTTG
>NW_007518595.1:0-236 GCF_000475195.1 Diaphorina citri
TTTTTATTCTTAAAAAATAATATTATTTATTTATTTTAACGGCACTTCAAATGTATCTAGTAAACGGCTAAAGAACGACAGTTTAGCAACAGTATCTTGACTATAAAATAGATCAATCAGATAGACAATACCAAATCTGTTATCAATAAACACCTAGCACCGAACGCAATTTAATTCTTCAACTACCTAATAATTATATTAGAGTTGGTTCTAGAATGAAAAATTGGACAGTACTG
>NW_007518596.1:0-236 GCF_000475195.1 Diaphorina citri
ATAGGGCACTGTAGACTTGGGGGAGTAAAAACATGAAATGACATTACAGTCGATTAACCTTGACTTTAAAAAAAAAAAAGCAACAAATAAAATTGTTGTCATCGATACCCAGTTCATTATGCAAACTGCAATTTATACGTTTTCCTCCCTAAAAATTGTATCTGCGAGTATTTTGTAAGACGTAAGCAGTCAGGTCTACGAGTACGTCCAGTTTGATCAGCCCAAATGCCGAAAAT
>NW_007518597.1:0-236 GCF_000475195.1 Diaphorina citri
AAGAGAGAAAGGAGGGGAAAAATGAGAAAAAGGCAAGGCAAAATGGATAAGAAAGCGATAGGAGAAGAAAAAGAGATATACATGATATCGTTAAACAAAGAGCTAAGCAGTTGAACAGAAGATATCAATATCATCCAATGACTGTTAATATAAGATATACTTATATACTTAGTATGTATCTATCTTAATAAGTACCTAGACAAGCAATCAAAATAGCTATGTAAGGTGATTAAATA
>NW_007518598.1:0-236 GCF_000475195.1 Diaphorina citri
AAAAAAAACGCAAACGTACAAATAGGTATGTACTTCAATAAATTATGGACTTACACATGTGTTTGACCATAATATATGTACTCACCAATTTGGATTTCCCTCATTTCCCGATTATATCTAATTTGACGCTCATCACATAATTAGAAAATTACCAATAAAAACCAGCGCAGTACAAGCCCAAACCATGGAATAATTATACAAACAAACAAGACTCTATCTCTACTATTCATCTATTA
>NW_007518599.1:0-236 GCF_000475195.1 Diaphorina citri
TGTGCAGTAAGTAGATTTTGTTTTCATTCATTATTAATTTATTCTTATTACCTAGGTATTTATAATTATGTATTTTGAATATTCAATAATTCTCTCTCTTAATTTATTGAGGTTGTGGCGTTGAGGAGGAAAAGTATAGTATGAATTTATGACTGAAGATGAAGTTGATAAGGAAAGAGACAAAGTAAAAGTATGTACACTTTACTTATGCATTACTAGTACATGGTTGGTAGGTT
>NW_007518600.1:0-236 GCF_000475195.1 Diaphorina citri
GAAACCTTTGATGCGAATATAACACTAGTATAGTTAAAGGGTAAAGTCCAGAATACCTAGTATGGATCTATTTTATGGCATATATTGCGACACTTTACCACTGTCGATGTCGTAAAAGGTATATATTACACCTTTATTTCTAATTTCATAAAAGGTAATACCTACCTACAACTATATTTCTAATTTCATATATTACGACTTAACTAATACACTACCTAATAGTTCTACATATTACG
>NW_007518601.1:0-236 GCF_000475195.1 Diaphorina citri
CTCTTTGGTTTGGTGTTTTTTTTCCCCAGGGGTCTGATAGAGGGAACTGTAACTGCTAAGGGAAATACAGGATGGGATTCCGATAAGATAAAATACGTCCCGAGCGGGAATCGAACCCGCGTCCTATTTAAGCAACCCACGACTGTTAGAACTTTTTCGTTAGAACGGTATCCTACATACCTACCTAAAAATTGCATTTTAAACCTTTTTCATAAATTTTAACTATAAAATTATGA
>NW_007518602.1:0-236 GCF_000475195.1 Diaphorina citri
GTAGGGTTTGACGGCTTGAGGTATTCCAATTGCAAGCCTTATCTTTACAACTACAATTACCCTCCCCCACTCACTCATTGCATAACATCACTAACAAATGCAGCGAATACTTCATCAGGAATATTTGAATGAAGAGTTTAGTCTTTTTATTCTAATGAGGGGGGACTCGGAAAGAAAGAGTTAACAGGAAGTTTGATTGCACATTGCAGGATTTGCACACCTGGTACTTGGAGCTG
>NW_007518603.1:0-236 GCF_000475195.1 Diaphorina citri
CAAGTTTTGGAGATGTTTATTTATGTCTGTATTCAAAGTATTCATAAAGTTATATCCTGTAACCTTATTTTCATCATCAGTCCTATTCGGAATCGTGCACTTAGTTGTTTTGTGATTTATCCAACCTTGTCCTCAGAATGTCCTCAGAATATCTGAGATGTCCTCAGAATATCTGAGTTCTAGACCCTCTTGATGATACATCTCATTTACCGCGGTCGGAAACAACTTCACCTCAT
>NW_007518604.1:0-236 GCF_000475195.1 Diaphorina citri
ATGGGAGAGGAGGTCTCTTCCCCTATAGAAGGGGAGGGTAGTACAGTAGAACCTCGATTATTTCAACTAATTGGGACCGAGGGTAGTTGAAACAAGCGAAAGTTGAAATAATTGAAATCCCGTATAAAACAGTGGAAAAAGGGGGAAAAATTAGATACAAAAGAAAAAATCTGGTGTGAACATCACACGACTTTCCTTATCCTATTGAATGATGCTTATTTGAGTGTTCTTTTACC
>NW_007518605.1:0-236 GCF_000475195.1 Diaphorina citri
GAGTGAGAGAAGGAAACAGGGAGAAAGGGAGGGAGAGTAACTGACCAGAATAATTTATTTTCACATAATATGTGTATTTTGTTTTTGTAGGTATTTGGTTTAGTTTTAGGAAATTTTTCCAGTTTAAGATAATAAAAATAATGATTACCTCACAGATCATTGTGGGTACATACACCTTTCCTGGGATAAATTATTTGGGTCCTAAGGTACTTACTTAGGTATAAGTTTTTTGGGTC
>NW_007518606.1:0-236 GCF_000475195.1 Diaphorina citri
AGTGTTATTATAGGGTTAGGTTAAACGCAAGAAGGAGTTTTCACAATTAGAGCAGTGATTAGTGTTATTATAGGGTTATGTTAAAAACAAAAAGGAGCTTTTCTTTTCCACGGACGTGACTTCTGCATAATTACCGGAATAATTATTAACAGATATGCACTTTCTTTTTTTCTTTGCAGGATGTAAGCCCAACTTGTTTGCAAATCATCCTGGACAACATGTTAGAAGATCAGAAT
>NW_007518607.1:0-236 GCF_000475195.1 Diaphorina citri
AAATCCGCGAACA
Organism: Diaphorina citri; assembly: GCF_000475195.1. Taxonomy (NCBI): domain Eukaryota; kingdom Metazoa; phylum Arthropoda; class Insecta; order Hemiptera; family Psyllidae; genus Diaphorina; species Diaphorina citri. The sequence goes on from NW_007518607.1 coordinate 14, forward strand.
AAATCGCGAAATCCGCGAACATAATCGCCAAATCCGCGAACAAAATCGCCAAATCCGCGAACATAGTCGCGAAATCCGCGAACATAATCGCCAAATCCGCGAGCATAATCGCAAAATCCGCGAACAAAATCGCCAAATCCGCGATCATAATCGCGAAATCCGCGAACAAAATCGCGAAATCCGCGAACATAATCGCCAAATCCGCGAACAAAATCGCCAAATC
>NW_007518608.1:0-236 GCF_000475195.1 Diaphorina citri
AAAGTAGATTTGTTGATACACATACGCCTATTGCTCTTGTTACGGTAGTATATATTTGTATGAGCGCCGTGAAACTATTTAAATATGCAATACGCAAGGAATAAAAGATTAGTGGAGATGTCCGGTTTCCCTTTCCCATTTGATAGCGAACACACTACAGGACAGAAGACAGGTAAAGTCTAAAGTTATCGACGCCACTCAAGCTTAGACAGTCGAAACGTGTGTGGCAAAAAAAA
>NW_007518609.1:0-236 GCF_000475195.1 Diaphorina citri
GGAAAAGAAAAATTAGGCAAAAGAAAGGTAAAAACGAGCATAAAAGAAAACCAAAGAAGTAGGGGAAGGAGATAGAATAGGGAAAGGGAGGAGGAAGAAAAATAGGTGAAAGAAAGCTAAAAAGGAGCAGAAGAACAACAAGAATTGAAAAGCTAAAGTAAATGAGGAAGAAGGGAAAGGAGAAAGAATTGCGAAAAAGGAAGAGGAGAAGGAAAAAAAAAAAAAAAAAAAAAAAA
>NW_007518610.1:0-236 GCF_000475195.1 Diaphorina citri
ACGTTAATTTTAATTTACGGCAAAGTTGCTACGGAAACGCTCTAACGTACATTAAATTTAATGAGAAGTACTTGTTGGAGAGGAAGAGGGGGTGGTGTAATCATTACATTGTAAGTAATGAGAGTTTAAAATTCATTAGAAGTAAAAAAAAGTCGAGAAAAAATGGCAAAGTTCGTCACAGTCAACAAGGCGACATTTTTTGTTTCAAAATGGTGGATTATGTTTCGAGTGACTCG
>NW_007518611.1:0-236 GCF_000475195.1 Diaphorina citri
TCTTGAGTTGATTGATATCATTCACTCTTGACTTCTATCAGCACGTAGCTACCTAGCCACTTCAGCAAGAGTTGAATACGATTCTCCCTCGTGTTTGCAAAAAACGTGTAGAGGGCAAATTTTTACTCTGTTTCAATGATTCTGTATTCCGGTTTAAATTAGCTTAGTTGGTAGTGCATCTGCCTCGTAAGCGCTAGGCCGCGGGTTCGATTCCCGCCCGGGGCGGATTTTATCCT
>NW_007518612.1:0-236 GCF_000475195.1 Diaphorina citri
TTTGGACTCGAACCACCAATCTCCAGATCCAGAGTCCACCGTGATAACCACTACACCACTGAGGTAGATCAGTAGTGAGATCAAATAATGTAAAGATACCTAATTTCCAACAAACTAATTCTTGTCAACCCTTTATGGTGAGATGAAAGTAAATGATGGCTCACCTTCAATATACAATTACTATTGACGAGTAGGTTGCCTGGCTTGATATCTCGATGTAGAATCCGGGCGGAGTG
>NW_007518613.1:0-236 GCF_000475195.1 Diaphorina citri
ACTTTAAAAATTACCTCCCTGATGATTCTACTTTGTTCCCTACTCAGATCCTATATGGATTTGTGAATTTATCACATATGTAGGTACGTATTGAAATTAATTCAGACTTGGCACCCTATTCAATCCATCCGCCTCGTCAGTTTTGATTTCAACCTTGCTGACCATATTCAACGAGACAGTTTTGATTCCAACCTTCACTGCCATTAGTGACATTGTTCAGCAAGACATATATTCAT
>NW_007518614.1:0-236 GCF_000475195.1 Diaphorina citri
CCTAAGTTTGATGGGTCGTGCTGAAACGGCATTGCAATTGAATAACGACCTGAAACATCGCGCGACACAGTGGATTGAAATATTTCTTCGCAATCAGTTTCCTCTTGATTTAAAACCTTGGGAGTACAAACGTCTTCAATCTCCCAAAACTTTTGAACCAACAATTCAAGAGGTTTCTCTACTAAATGAAATGAATGATTATCGAGTTGATTGGAATTCGAAGCTGAAGACACAGA
>NW_007518615.1:0-236 GCF_000475195.1 Diaphorina citri
TATTTTTCCTGGGTATAAAATTGAAACCTAACCAGAAAAGTCTTCAATAAATAAAATGCCTTCTTAACACTTTGAATGCCTCTTCGTTCTTTTTATGGTGTTGCGTGTAATTATTGGTAAATTTGTAAACTAGAAGTTTGGTGTGAACTATAGAAATCATTTCAAAAAGGTTGGGGCTCTAACGGTTTTTGGAGGGCCCTTTTAGCACCCTCCAAAAACCGACAGAGCCTAAATTT
>NW_007518616.1:0-236 GCF_000475195.1 Diaphorina citri
CTTAATACCGTGAAATATTACATTAATTTCTTACAGGATGACGAGGAAAAGGAAAGATCTATGAGTATAATGTGGGGTTCAGTATATCTCTCATCTGAGATAGGGGATAGGGGCTTCCGGTCATCTTATTTACCTACCTCTTACCTTACCTAATAGGGGTCTTACACTCGTATTTATGAACACGAATGATCGTTCTTAGATCAGTCTCAAGTCAAAATTGACCAATCAAATGCCTT
>NW_007518617.1:0-236 GCF_000475195.1 Diaphorina citri
GTCTCGACTGGGATTTGAACCCACAACCTACCGGTTACTAGTCAAATGCAAATGCACTATCAAATGCACTAGACCACCCGGGCTAGAGTAACGACCTCAGGTCCCTACTTTATATTTATTTCATTCTCGTGATATAAATACCGACTGAGTTGTAAACAATACCAATACATCACTTTGGTCCGTCAACAATCAAGTGACACGAGTTTTTTTTTTTTTTTTTTTTTTTTTTTTTTTTT
>NW_007518618.1:0-236 GCF_000475195.1 Diaphorina citri
AACCAAGGTCTCTTATATTTTTTATGGGGGGGGGGGCATACGGGGAACATTCGAAGAGAAAAATTAAAACCTTTTTCACAAAAGATCTAATCGCCAGCGTAGTTAGTTTGGAGGGTAGCGCTACTGCTTTGTAAGTGCTAGGTCACGGGCTCAATTCAGCCAGCCTAGTTAGCTTAGTTGGTAGCGCGTCTGCCTTGTAAGCGCTAGGCCGCGGGTTCGATTCCTGCCCGGGGCGG
>NW_007518619.1:0-236 GCF_000475195.1 Diaphorina citri
ACTTTGGTTAAAATCTGGATGAGTGACTATCCGATTTTAACCAAATTGTTACAGTCGCGTCCTTGGACCATACCGGTAAATCATACCAAATTTCATCGCTTTACGACTAACCGTTCTTGAGATATTTTGTATACCACCTTTTCCAATTTTCCCATTTCAACCTGTAGTACACACATCCGTACATACGTAGGTACATACATACGTACAGACCATGGGCTAAAAATCACTTTTTTGGA
>NW_007518620.1:0-236 GCF_000475195.1 Diaphorina citri
TACGTGTATCATTTGTCCGAGATATTCTTTACCGGTAAGTCATTATTAACCGGATATCCGGATATTTCGAATCTAATTTTGCAGTAGTGGAATCGTGCTTTACGAACGTCGAATTACACTAAAGCAACATGGATAGGAGAAATCTAGACGTCCCAAGCTCACAAGATCAAACATTATCCGTTTACAATAAAATTCGTGTCACTAATAATGTCACTCGAAAATGTTTCAGAAAAAAT
>NW_007518621.1:0-236 GCF_000475195.1 Diaphorina citri
GATGAGATCGAAGAAATAAATATGACCATGTTTAGAAGTTACTTTAATGCAATGGAAAATATGAATGAAGAAACAAAAAGTAGTTCAGAATCTAGAGAAACCAATAGTACACCTCACTTCAGAGATGGCAAATTTAAGGGTGAACATATTATAAATGACGAACCAAGGGCATTAGAAAGCCTAAATCCAGATCCTATTTCTAAAAATGTAAAAAGGCCAAATGAAAATATTGGCAA
>NW_007518622.1:0-236 GCF_000475195.1 Diaphorina citri
TAATTACCAAAAAAATTTAAAAAAAAAAAAAAAAAAAAAATCAAAGAGAGAAGGCAAACAGGATAGGAGAAAACCAGCTATTCTGAAACCAAACCTCATCTGTTTAAGATAAAGTTTGATTTAGTGGGAATCAAGTCTGTGACCTAGTGCTTACAAACAGACCCATAGCCAGGATTTTGTCAAGGGGGAAATTTTTGGAGTCTGGCCTACAGTAAAGGAGAAAATAAAGATCAAGG
>NW_007518623.1:0-236 GCF_000475195.1 Diaphorina citri
TTTTTTTTTGAAATTTTGGTCTAAAATCTACAGAAATTCATAAAATCGAAAATTTGGTGAATTTGTCCAGAAATTCCTCAAAATTGTCTAAAATCCCTCAACCCTTAATATTTTTTTTATCCCAGATAGACCCGAAAAATCTCAGAAGGGATAAAAATCCCTTAAGTAAGCACACTGTTTTGGAGTTAGACCTAAATAGTAATGAGAGAATTATTTTTGACTTGTGTTAATGGATA
>NW_007518624.1:0-236 GCF_000475195.1 Diaphorina citri
TTTTAGTCCCCCCATAAGAAATACACGGGGAACACAGTTTGAGGCCAGCAAAACTTTTCCTACGTTTTATATTTTGCTATCGCTTGTAGTTTTCAGTTTTCATTTCTTCGAGACAAGACTCAGGGACGATATTAGTTTTCAGGGGCGAAGCCAAGGGAAAGCGCGACCGTAAACAAGGGAGCGCGAAGCGCGACCCCATGCACAACCCCGCGAAGCCCCGGGAGCGCGCAGCGCGA
>NW_007518625.1:0-236 GCF_000475195.1 Diaphorina citri
ATCTAATACTAAGTAATTAACATAATAAGTGCATTAAGTACTTCTTCTCAATCTTGTTCACGCCTCACTTGATGAGATGGGCACGAACAACAAAAAAAGATATACAAGACGTAGAGCAGAGAACAATATCTTCACACAAGTTCAAGTTGTGAGGATAATTATCTTTTACCATCTTCATCTTGAGGACTTTGTTTGGATCTTGAAGTCGAGGTTAAACAATACCCAACTTCTAACTC
>NW_007518626.1:0-236 GCF_000475195.1 Diaphorina citri
ATGTGTCACTCATTCGTGAATTTCGGCAACACTGTAGCCCCGATTAACCATTAGTGGTTGGATGGAAGAGCTCCTTTAGGAGAACCCTGCCACTATAAATAAAGGATTAACAAATAGTTAATTCCTTAATGTTTCAAACATTTGGCCAGTCTAGTTAACTTGGTTGGTAGTGCGTCTGCCTTGTAAGCGCTGGGCCGCGGGTTCGATTCCCGCCCGGGGCGGATTTTATCCTGATG
>NW_007518627.1:0-236 GCF_000475195.1 Diaphorina citri
CCGACAAGTACCTTTTATCCTAAGGCAATTTAACACTACATTCTATGCAATTTACATTTGACTGCTGAGTTAACTAGACTGTAGGCACTCAACCCTTCCCTACCCAAGGAGATAATTACCTTGTTTTTTATTATAAAACATCGGGTAGACAAAACAGGTACTTCAACCCAAGTGTATGCTTCCTATGCAACTCAACACTTGTAAATCTTATAATAACAGTATAACATGATGGTAAT
>NW_007518628.1:0-236 GCF_000475195.1 Diaphorina citri
ATGTAAGGAGAGGGTGGGAGTTGAGATCAAACCGAATATATTACCCCTCAAAAATTATAACAAGATTAAAGTGAACATAATATATAAGATAATGCCCAATGTTATTTTTTAAGTTTTGCATCGAACACAAGAAAGTAGGAGAAGTCAAAGCTCTTAAAGTGTAGTACTATAAAAACAAGATCTAGTTTGGACGCATGCTCAATAATGCTTTGGGTATTATGCTAACACACATTCAA
>NW_007518629.1:0-236 GCF_000475195.1 Diaphorina citri
AGAAATGAGGTTCTCATTGATAAATACAAAAACTGTCCTATAGCTATATTAGTCATTCTCATTTATCTCATGATAATTTTATTATCTGGATTTTCCATGTCAAAACATTAAATCATAATTAATTGAGTAATTAGTTGAATGACTTCGGAAGATAGAAGCCGACTCCTAACGAAAGGTTCGCCCATATCCACATTGATATCATTGGTCCCTTACTTCCATCAAACGGTCAAAAATAT
>NW_007518630.1:0-236 GCF_000475195.1 Diaphorina citri
CCATTCTAACTTCTAGGACTGATAAGTACATTATTCGACCCTGCTGACTGCTGATGAAAATGATGACATTACTATAATGAATAGTCAAAGGCAAAGCTTGGAAATTCTTGGTGGACATAGCTGGAACTAGTATCATAATGCTAATAAACCTAAAAGGTCAACAAAAGAAATAGTTATTCGAAAATCGAAATTGAGGCAGATTCTACTCTACAGTGTGTGTTGTTGGCGAGTCACTA
>NW_007518631.1:0-236 GCF_000475195.1 Diaphorina citri
TATCTTGAAATAAACTTGAAGCCTCTTCAATCACTTCACACTCCCTCAAAACTTTGCACAACATCGAAACCAAACATCCCTTTCCAGAAAGTACTGATGTAGCAAAACTTGAGATTGTTTGACAGACTCCCTGGTCCAATCGATTTCTATTTCTAAATGATCGGTACTGTTACTCTAACATAATTTAGATCAAAGGTTAAAAGCTGTGTGAGTTCACATGGAACATCTAAAAATCT
>NW_007518632.1:0-236 GCF_000475195.1 Diaphorina citri
GCGATCCAAGAAGTCACTGTCAAGACAAGCAACTCAGGACAAGGAGGCGGAAGAGGCCAGACTGCTCGCTGAAGAGCAGTTACGTCGTGCACAGGAAGAAGAAGCAGAGAGAATTGCTGCCGAATTAGAGAGAGAGGAAGCTGAACGTGAAGAAAGAGAGAGACTTGCCAAGGAGGCACGACTAGCAGAACAAAAGGCGGAGGAAGAGAGACTGGCAGCAGAGAGAGAAGAAGAAG
>NW_007518633.1:0-236 GCF_000475195.1 Diaphorina citri
CGGTTAGCTTTCTCCTAGCCTGTCTTCCTTATCTGTTCGATTTCCGGTTAGCTTTCTCCTAGCCTGTCTTCCTTATCTCTTCGATTTCCGGACGATAAGACCTATTGGAGTTCTCCCTATCAAACCTCGAACACAATAAATCCGTCACTGAGTCGGCAAATACTTCCCTAGAGTTTTCTATGCTAAGTTTATACCTTTAGGTATGAGAGAAGATGATTTGCTGACTTCTAGCTAAA
>NW_007518634.1:0-236 GCF_000475195.1 Diaphorina citri
TCTTGATCAATTTATCCACAGGAACATAATTTATGAGAATACAATTTCTTTCCTCGTACCAATTTTTCTTCTCTCTCTCTTTCTCCCTTCCTCTTTCGCCCTCTCTCTTTCTCTCATACACACATTCTTTCTTTTTCTTCGTCTTCTTCTTCTTTCTCTCTCTCTCTCTCTCTCTCCCTCTCTCTCTCTCTCTCTCTCTCTCTCTCTCTCTCTCCTCTTCTTTTCCAATTGACATA
>NW_007518635.1:0-236 GCF_000475195.1 Diaphorina citri
GACTAGAGGAAATTATTTATGCTACCTCTCATCTAACCCTTGGTTCTATTATACCAGCCAGAGGATGATTTACGTGTGTGGTGGGTATAACAGGCATGATGCATTACGTTTAATGGTTGAATTTTCATTGAGCAATAGGCTGCCTGTTGCCTTTGATTTTCTTTCCGCCACATACGTTCAAGCTTGCCTGACAAGCCGCCTGTGAAGCATGTTTGAACGTGTGTGGCGGGCAATAG
>NW_007518636.1:0-236 GCF_000475195.1 Diaphorina citri
AATGTTTCCCACCCTAAAATGATCATCCCTGGGTGCAAATTATTTTGATGTGCCAAGGTTGGACAAAGAAAATGTCATTATGGAGACTGTTGAGGAAAATAGTTTGAAAGGAAAGGTCGAAATGAATTAGGATGAAAGGAAAGGTGGAAATGAAATACGGAGGGAAGATAGGAGGGGAGAGGTCACAAGTATTCTATCAAGGAGCATGGGGTTTATCAGTAAAGGTAGGTGGATGA
>NW_007518637.1:0-236 GCF_000475195.1 Diaphorina citri
AGAATAATAACAAGACATTGCAGAGAGCCGTGGGGAACCCAAATAATAGAAAAGAACACGATGAAGAAAAGGAGAGAGGAGAAGGAGGGGATGATGGAATAAGAGGATAAGAAGGAGGGGAAGAAAACGATGAGGTGTAGGTGAAAAGGAAGAGAAGGGGAAGGAAAAGAAGAAAGGAGGAGAAGAATCGAGAAGGAAGAGGGATAGGAAGACGCAACATAAACAACAAGACAAAC
>NW_007518638.1:0-236 GCF_000475195.1 Diaphorina citri
GGATCACACATTTTGGTCCTTCGAGCAAGGATTTTGCTCCTTTAGAACGAGGATTTTGATCCTCTCAGCAAGGATTTGAGTATCTTTGCGTGGCCGGAAGTTCTACTTTGGGACTTGGGTCTTGTCGTTGGAAATCTTCTATTTCCTTCGAATTCGGATTTCTACCTTGTTATTACCTAATTTGTATTGTATGCCTATTATTGCCTATCCAAAATGAACACATTTGACTAGCCTTT
>NW_007518639.1:0-236 GCF_000475195.1 Diaphorina citri
AAGCAACGTTGTTCGTGGTTAGTCTCCGGATAGGTTAACATTTGAGCAGAAACATTACATACCGTTGGATTATCCCGGGCACGGCCGCACTCAAGCTGGGTGAGGTCAATAGGAGTATCTGGTTGAAATTTCAGAGAAATGTCGAGCCAGAAAAGCCTAAGCAGGAAAAGGGCTCTTAAGGAGGGTTTACACGCCATTTGCACAAACTGGCTTGCGCATGTCGGTTTATTCGGTAA
>NW_007518640.1:0-236 GCF_000475195.1 Diaphorina citri
GGGTTTAACAATCAATCACACAATATTAAGGTTTAACTGGTTAAACAAAACCCTTTGGGTTAAGCAATCAGAGATGAGTTTAATTTAACCCAAAGTTTAAAATCAGATTGTGGCCCCGGTCATGAATCAAAGGCGAAATCTTTGTATGAACGCCTTGCATTTTCTAATGTATGCAATGTGCGTGACAAGAAGCTGATACGTCTCCTGACCTGACTCTTGATCTTGAGTCACTTGAG
>NW_007518641.1:0-236 GCF_000475195.1 Diaphorina citri
GAAGGTCGATGATCCAGGTCCAGGAGTCCAGGGTCAAATCTAAACTACTAGAGCTGTGCCGTTCAGCCGTTGCCGTTGTGAAATGTGAACTCGCACATGTTTTGCACGTTGCATACACAATGTTGGACAATCATAGGATTAGAATTAGTATACAAATGTGACATGTGACAGTCATCGTGACTTTCTCCTTATTTACACCATGACCGTGCCAGTGTTTTAAATGTTTAAATTTAGGT
>NW_007518642.1:0-236 GCF_000475195.1 Diaphorina citri
CTGGATCCCGCGGGATTGGCCAAATCCCGCGCGGGATCCCGCGGGATTGGAAACGTGCGGGATTTGCGACCCCTACTTTCTACAAAATTCCTGAATACCTAGTCTAGTCGACAAACTCTTTTACAGCATTCTGCAATCGGACATCACGTAAATAGGTAAGGCATTTTTAGCGTTTCTTGCGAGACAACCGATTTCCTCATCAAACTGGATTTCCTACGAAGTAAACTAGTAAACAC
>NW_007518643.1:0-236 GCF_000475195.1 Diaphorina citri
CATGTGGATACGGTGCGGTGGTGGTACCTACCCATTTTGCTGTTGAATACTGATCTCAGGACAACTTTCAGTACCTATGTATATGGTGTCGATCAATCGAGTCGACGAGTTATAGAGTCAGAGTGTGCAGGCTCGTATAGAACTAGATGTGCCCTTGAATAGAGGAGGAGAACTATCGATAGTCGGCGCCATCGATAGTTTTTTTATTACATATTTTCCTTGTTTCTAAAGGTCTT
>NW_007518644.1:0-236 GCF_000475195.1 Diaphorina citri
AGTGGGGACGCACCTTAAGAGTTTGACTTAGTTTAATTATCATCGCTTTCAACACGTGTATTCGTTACACTTCCTTCCTTCCCTTTCTCTCTTCCTCGTTATTTCTTCATTGTCGTTCTTCTTTCTCAGCCTTCGCTTTTCTCTCCTCTTCCTCCTGCCCCTTTCTCCACTTCGACTTGCTCTTTCCCTCTTTTCTTCACACTGTCTTTACCTTTCTTTCATTTCCCTCTTTTGTC
>NW_007518645.1:0-236 GCF_000475195.1 Diaphorina citri
GAAACTTTCAGCGGAAAGTTACCACGAAAAACTGTAAGAAAAAGTCCGAGCTTTAAAATAGAATTCGAAAGCACATACAATAACATATAAAGTACCTACTGAAAAAGGAAAGCACTAAAAAAAAAATTAAATAACAACCTACCTAGACGTGGTTCGTTGGTGTACCTACAGCAAACATGACGGTCTTCAGAACCTATTCACTATTTGGGTCTAGGTGAATTTATCTACCAAGGGAA
>NW_007518646.1:0-236 GCF_000475195.1 Diaphorina citri
TAGGAGAGTGGTAGTTTTGACATCTCCACTAATATTAGGAGAGTGGTAGTTTTGACATCTCCACTAATATTAGGAGAGGGGTAGTTTTGTCATCTCCACTAATATCTATGGATTCGCCACTAATTCTCTCTATTATTCTAATCCGATTGTGTTTATTCCTTTGTTATTTTTTCTCCTTCTCCTCTCAGTTACAATTGTTATTTGTGTTTTTGTTACAAAATAATGGTTTTGCGTTC
>NW_007518647.1:0-236 GCF_000475195.1 Diaphorina citri
AATCAATTCACTCTAGCCAATATTGGATATTGGAAAACCGAAATACACTGGTTCGAAACCACCATCATACACAACATCTCTAACCCCAATGGATAAGCGTCATAGTAATGTTGTGGATTTAGCGTAGTAGTTTGTCGGAAAGAGCATAGAACAGACCGTTATTAGCGTCCATAAAGCTCAAAGCAGCATCATAAAGCATGAACTCTGTCCAATAAATTTATGAAAATAGTTTATGT
>NW_007518648.1:0-236 GCF_000475195.1 Diaphorina citri
TGAAACTGAAAAGACCCTTTACTTTCATAGTATTTTATCCAAGGTAGGGAATTTTATACCCAGCATTGATTGTTTGAGGCTTTGGGTTCACTATATTAACAATAAAATAATAGAAAGTAAAAATTGGATCATTCATCAGGTTATGTATTTCAATTAGCTACTTTTACCTTCGTTCTGTAAATTTTGACTTGTAAATTTTCAGGTGTTGTGTTCGTGAAAGCTACCATTGTGAAAGC
>NW_007518649.1:0-236 GCF_000475195.1 Diaphorina citri
GTTTTTTCTGTTGGAAATGAAGTCAAAGCTAGTGCAGTGCCAAGTTCTCGTCCGATTAGAAAGAGAAGCGCTAACCGATTCGGATAGCAAGAAGTATAAAGATCTGATGAGAGAGTTGAAAGTGCAGAAAGAAGAAAGATATCATGAGTTGGCGATGGAGAAGATTCAGTTGGAGCAGATGAAGCTGAGACATGAAGATCTTGTACTACAAGCTAATAGTGTAGGATCTCCTACTT
>NW_007518650.1:0-236 GCF_000475195.1 Diaphorina citri
TTCTCTCTTCGATTTCGGGACGATAAGACCATAGCAGTTACAGTTCCCTCTGTCAAACCTCTTGAAAAAAAAAAAAATCATTTTGTTTGAAAGCATCTGACATAGCGCACATTTTGTTTTATACCTTAAAGAGCACTTCATCACGTTTGCTTGAACTCTTCTAATCATTCAGAGTAGGTACGTACACTGTAGTCACATGATTATGTAGTTGGTGATGGAGAAAACATTTGTCAATT
>NW_007518651.1:0-236 GCF_000475195.1 Diaphorina citri
GAACGAGAAGTATTGGCAGAACGGAACATATTGAGATTCTGAGGAACATTTCGCTAGTAATAGTTTGAAAATTAAAACCTAAAGCAATTAAAAAACACTGTCAGAAGAGAGGTTCGGTTTAAGAAACCATATGTGAAATTGAAAAAGTGTTAATTGAATGAATAAGTGTTCCCAAGACAGAAGACACCCAAGAACAAAGTTGAAAAGTGTCTCACTGAAATGGAAATTGGAATTCT
>NW_007518652.1:0-236 GCF_000475195.1 Diaphorina citri
GTAAAACGGCTGTAAAATCCAGTCTCGAAAGGAAATCAAAAAAATTAAAGTCGTTTTAGTTGTTACTCAATTTAGCCTCAGGTTTCTTTAGTAAAATCAGTAATTTCCTAAATCTGAATGGTATCTCAGATTCCTTAATCCGATGAGTTTAACTTAACCCAAGTTCAAGTATAGATTGTGGTCCTTTCCAATCCCGAACTTTAGACTTCGCTGCTTACGACCCATGTGCAGCGATG
>NW_007518653.1:0-236 GCF_000475195.1 Diaphorina citri
ACAATTGTCACAAAAATACAAGCTCCTGAAAGGCATTATCTCCTGAAAGTGTACCCTAAAAGAGGTCCTGGAAGAAGGATATCATGCCTGAATACCCTGAGGACATGACTCTTCAAGACAACCACTTGACTGTTCAAAGTGTTCAGAAAAGACTAGCACGTTCGGATACCGTTTGAGAGCAGTCTTCGAGCATTCTCAGATCAAACACTATTACAACATGAAATCGTAGACCCGGT
>NW_007518654.1:0-236 GCF_000475195.1 Diaphorina citri
TGACCTTGTAGGGTTCGGTTTTCATTAAACTTTGGGAAACTGTTAGAAATATCCGTTTTATCGTTTAAAGTCCAAATTCGTTTTTCTGTCCATGATCCAATTATCCTGCCTATACGTGATGTATGTACCTACCTAGGTATGTGTATTCAATAAGGTTTCTTAGAAGTCAGTAAAACGCCTTTGTACCTAGGTATATTTGTTATTTTATTAAATAATAATAAATAGATGAATTTAAA
>NW_007518655.1:0-236 GCF_000475195.1 Diaphorina citri
AAATAACAAATAAAAGTTGTATTTTTTTTACGTCCGCAAGCATACGTTCCATTGTACATAGGCAGGATTAGAGGGAAATGGACAGGGCAGGAGGAACAAGAGGGGGGAGACGAAAGAGCTGAAGGAGAATATAGAAGAGAAGGGGAAGGAGGAGAAGGAAGAGGAGGGGAGAAGAAGGTGGAGAAAGAGAGAGAGAGGAGAACTAAGAGGGGAAGTTTTAGAGCAGAAAGAAGACA
>NW_007518656.1:0-236 GCF_000475195.1 Diaphorina citri
ATCGACCGCCTACGGCGGCCAATTTTCGACCAAAAATTTTCTATCTTAAAATACTCCCCGTGTGATAAGGAATCATATGAAGTATGAAAAAAATTGATTTTTTTTTTTTTTGAAAATTTTTCTAAGTCCGAAGTTCGAAGCAACATTGACTTTGGTTTATATCTGGATGAGTGACTGTCCGATTTTTACAAAATTGTTACAGTCGCGTCCTTGGACCATACCGGGATAGCATACCA
>NW_007518657.1:0-236 GCF_000475195.1 Diaphorina citri
TTGATAATGTTGAAAACATGCTTAATACTGAAATTCCAGCATTTCAATATTTCGATAAAATTAACGATACGAGTCTAATAGAAATAGAAAAATGTCTGGATAACACTGTGCAATTTGATGATGTATTGCTCAAAAAGAACCCCAGTTTAATAAGAAATATTAAAAGCGGTGAACCTATAAAGAGCCCAGAAACCAAAATAGAAAATTCCAACCTGACAAATACAAGCTCTATGACT
>NW_007518658.1:0-236 GCF_000475195.1 Diaphorina citri
ATTTGTCAGATAGAATCAACAATTTAAAATATCAAATGAAATTTGGGACTTTCAAATATCAAATGAATTGATTCAATCGCAACCTTTTTTCAATTTTCAAATAAACATGATTATTTTAGTCGACATTTTATACACCAGCCTTTGATACTAGAACATGGTTGTCCTAATTCATTTATTTTGCTTGCAATCCTATGTTGTTGCGTTTACAGAAGAGTAGTCATCGATTTCAGATAATT
>NW_007518659.1:0-236 GCF_000475195.1 Diaphorina citri
AGAGTCATTCAGCCCCAGAATAGCGTCCTAGCGTGCTACAAATAGCTTCAAATGATAACAGAGAGTTGGAGAGGGGCAAAAAAATGCAGTGCTTGAAATGAAGGGGCGATAAAGTTTCATTCAGGCGCTCCTCTGAAAACTCCACTGTCAACGACTGTCTGTCCCGTGGACTCGTGAACATTGCACAAAACGTGGAAACTATGTTCAGGAGCTGCAATAATGGCAATTGGTAATAC
>NW_007518660.1:0-236 GCF_000475195.1 Diaphorina citri
CGTATTTATACAGCTCAATTAAACGCTTTTTGCTTTCACAATGGAAGCCATTAAAGCTAATTATGAAACCTATTAGAATTATTGAACCTATTAGAAGAGTTGTAAAGTCAAATGGAACAAATTATAGGTGATAAGTACATTGAATCTAATGATGGAGTGACGAAAACAGAGTTGCATGTCCAATTAACATAAACTTATGCTCCGAAAACATGACGTGGGACAGAATTAAAGCTATT
>NW_007518661.1:0-236 GCF_000475195.1 Diaphorina citri
CTTCTTCGCCTTTTCCCATGTTCAGATGGGGTCGGCGTTTGTCGTCGGCCTCTCAATCAGCTTTGGAGTGATCGCTTTAAGGTCAACTGGTTTTGGCTAAACAAACTTTTCCGAGTGGGATGCCCTTAGCACTCAACCTTCGCTATTGATATAGCCAGAGGAAATTTGGACTAGTCTACTCCCTGTTTATAGTCCCCTAGCTAGACGCTGATCTACTCTCTGTTTACAGTCCCTCA
>NW_007518662.1:0-236 GCF_000475195.1 Diaphorina citri
CCCAAACTGTAGTCCGTAGACCAGTGGTGGTCCTCGAGAAGGTTTCAAGTGGTCCCTGAGGTGGTCCCAAAAGAAGAAAAAAAATCTATCTAAAGTGCTGAGTTGTCCGCGGATGAAATTCAAAAGTGGTTTGGGAACCCCTGATCTATGTATATGCTGTACTAGTGGTTGACCCGTCCTTTGTACGGGACCACCACACACACACAAATACACCCCCCACACACACCACACCCATC
>NW_007518663.1:0-236 GCF_000475195.1 Diaphorina citri
TCTAGAAGCCAGTTCATTGTTCAACTTCCTATCCTATTGTTGTCTCGTTCCTTATCCAGTTCCATTTCTAGCTGTTCCGATTCCTTTTGGAAGGTAAGGAGGATATCTTGGGATTTCTCCAGTTGCATGATGAGCTGATCCTTTTCCACGTGGGCGTACTATAGGGTTAGGTAGCATGCAAAAAGATTTTTTCTCACCTGTTCTAGAAGCCTGTTCATTTCTCACTGCTTCAATGC
>NW_007518664.1:0-236 GCF_000475195.1 Diaphorina citri
AGAGAAGAAGAAAGGATTAAAAGAGGAAAGGAGGAAGGAGGAGAAGAAGAATAAAGAGAAGAAGGAAAAGGACGAGTAGAAGGATTAAAAGAGGAAGAAGAAGAAAAAGAATAAGAAGAAGGAGGGAGAAGTTACAAGGAAATAGGAAAGAAACAGATACGAGATATTAGGGAGATTAGTTCGAATTTTCTGAACAACCAGAGAGCGAGTTTAGTCGAGAAAGAGTTGAGTTCAAT
>NW_007518665.1:0-236 GCF_000475195.1 Diaphorina citri
GGTATAAAACGGATGGATATACGTATTCTACGTATATGTAAAAAATAAGGTTCAAATAAGTAGGTATTTCTGAATAGGTAATGTAAACAGCATTCATCATGTAATTTAACCTATGTGGATCATGAGTACTTACTTACCACAACTACTTCCAAGAACAAGATGCTTACTCCAAAGCTATAGTCAGCAGGTAAATCCAAAATTCCTTTATAATCCACGTGCTACAAGCTAATCCTGTG
>NW_007518666.1:0-236 GCF_000475195.1 Diaphorina citri
AGAACACAAGTGAACTTTTATCTCGAATAATTCTCCGTATAAAGACAAAAGTGTTAGACCAGAACAAGATAAAATGGGGAATTATTACAATGGCACAGAGAAAATTAAAATTATTATTTTTTTTTTGAAAGATATTTACCAAGTGTCGTGTATATTGTAAAAAAAAGTTACACAAGGTTTTAATATTTGTCTCTAGTCCTTTCCTCAAACTTATCCAACTTTCGTCTCTTCCCTCA
>NW_007518667.1:0-236 GCF_000475195.1 Diaphorina citri
TGCTGTTTTTGTTGTTCTTTTAGCGGCTTTAGCTTTCGCTGAATGGTGATGGCAGAGTAAAGAAAAGATATATCTTTTAGATCAGCCATACACTGGGGTGATGGTCTCTAGCTATGTTTCATTGGCTCCACAGCCAACCATCGCATTGTGAGGATTTGTGCTTGTTCTTTAAAGCAGAGAGAACCCTTTGAAAAACTGCCAGCTAGCTAGGCTGGTTAGCGTTAGCTGTTCTCCCT
>NW_007518668.1:0-236 GCF_000475195.1 Diaphorina citri
AAGTTACTCATTTTGAACCACCCAGGGGGCACTTATGGTTTTAAGGATGGTCCATGGAAGCGAGTAACATTACCCCCCCAAAGTCGATAGTAAAATGTACTCTTATTTTGCAACGTGTTACTTTCTGGTCTAATCAGAGATATACTACTGCTACTACACGATGGTCATTGGGCATACTACGACACAGACCACATGAATCTAGTGTAGCTGTTACCTATTTCATCTATGATTTTTTT
>NW_007518669.1:0-236 GCF_000475195.1 Diaphorina citri
TGGGGAAAGGATTAGGAATGTACATTTTGATTTATGTATGGGCGCGATGGTGTGTGGCCTCTCTCTCCCTATTCCTCTTCCTTCTCTGCTTTTCTTCCTCTTTTTCGTCTCCCATTCTCTTCCTCTTATTCTCGTTTACTTCCCTTTTCTCCTTCCTAAAGTCACTTGACACTTGGATTCACTTGACAAGTTTGATTTATATCCAACCTCCGACCTCTTCTTCAGTTATCTTCTCC
>NW_007518670.1:0-236 GCF_000475195.1 Diaphorina citri
GATGAGTTATACCATTATGTCTGTACACTTTAATATTCCATGATGCTTTTACACTTTACTAGAGGTTCACAGATACCTCTAGAGCGTACTAATAGCTGGGACAACTCATTTTGATTCCGGCCATCAGAAGGTTATACATCATATTAGGCAGGTATTTATTTTTTTATTTTCCATAGCAATTCTTTCACAAGACTAAAAAACTTGGAACTGAATCCTTTACAAGGGAAGAATTAAAC
>NW_007518671.1:0-236 GCF_000475195.1 Diaphorina citri
GTCGGGGGTGATATAAAAACCTTGAGAAAAAAAAGATAAATTGGAAATGATTGACGGAGAGAAGTGTAAGTCACTTTTGAATGAAGGAAATTCATTAATTTTTATTATTTTCTCTTCTCTATTCGCCTTTTGTCAGACTGTCTGAGAGACCTAGATCTCAACAAGTTTTCTGCGCGTCTGCGCCATAACGTTTCGGCGGTCTGAGCGTGAGTGGCGGGCATGAGGGTCAAGTGGTA
>NW_007518672.1:0-236 GCF_000475195.1 Diaphorina citri
GTTTGTGTCTCTGTGGAGTTGGAGTCAATATACCAAACTGGCATTGAACCGTGACCAAGTGTTAAGTACTTGGATGGTAAACCAAATTGTTATTTATTTTGCTAACCAATTTAATTTGAGGAAATTAGCAAAGCGAAGAAATTAAATAAATAAAAAGTGAACCATCTTTACCTCTTCTGTTCTTTCCGTTGAAGAATCTTGGAGTTTTAGAGGTTTGAGGGTTAGAGAGCCATCTC
>NW_007518673.1:0-236 GCF_000475195.1 Diaphorina citri
CCCGTTCTCCCTTTATTCCCAATATACGGTTTAAGTCACCCATCCATTTATTGGCCTTGCTCGGCGTAGCTTAACATATGTAACGCTAAAACTGGTCTTAAATGATCGACTGAAGTGTTATCTAAAACTTTCTCGCTTTGAGTTCATAGGTCGTCGCCCAAATTTCGAGATCAGAGCTCATTTGTGTGAGAAAATGTGAAAAAAATCCCCCAAAAACCAGTTTTTTTGGTTTTTTG
>NW_007518674.1:0-236 GCF_000475195.1 Diaphorina citri
GGAAAATTATTTAGATATTTTCTTTAGAAGAGCTAAGGTAGAAGAGAGGTCCCACATTGACGTTTTTTTTTTTTTATCAGTACTTTTTTTGTGAAGGCCAACTCTTGACGTTAATTTTTTCACACGAAGTGTTTTTTGGGGGGTATATTTAACACTCCGTAAATAGATAGATATTTTGAACATCCTGTAAATAGATAGATATTTTGAACATCCTGTAAATAGATAGATATTTTGAA
>NW_007518675.1:0-236 GCF_000475195.1 Diaphorina citri
AGTCCTACCAACAATACCATGACCAGAGTCCTACCAACAATACCATGACCAGAGTCCTACCAACAATACCATGACTAGAGTCCTACCAACAATACCATGTCCAGAGTTCTACCAACAATACCATGACCATGACCAGAGTCCTACTAAGAGTACCATGTCCAGAGTCCTACCAACAATACCATGACCAGAGTACTACCAACAATACCATGACCAGAGGCCTACCAACAATACCATGT
>NW_007518676.1:0-236 GCF_000475195.1 Diaphorina citri
CGTGGAAAAATCCGAAAAGTAAAGGGGAGGAAATCTAGAGAGTATAAAGAACTAGAAGAAAAGCAAAGAAGAATAAATAATGTTTAAAGAAGAAGGATAACGAGGAGTAAACATTAATAACTCGTGTTGTATTACACATTCATCACCCACATGTACACCTATGTAGATACCATACACATGTTTTGTTTAACAACGGGAAGAGGAGGGATTTAATTTTTAATACTTGAAGGTGGCAT
>NW_007518677.1:0-236 GCF_000475195.1 Diaphorina citri
TTCTATTGATGTTCCTCCCACGCCTCTCAGAATTCTCAGTTCTGGGTCAAAGGTCTCTCGTCAAATGCAAATGAATTCCTTCCTCGTTCCATTGGAACGCCCAGCCAATTCCTGGCATCTGGCATCGTGGTTTCTTGGTATACGGTTACTTAGACGGACTAATTTTAGACTTGAACTTTGCTTGAAGCACTCTACATATAGTCTCCATACCAGCTTTACAATGGATGCTTGGGTTC
>NW_007518678.1:0-236 GCF_000475195.1 Diaphorina citri
CAATATTTCTGAAGTACCTGCATTGTCTTTGAATGAAACCTAACATTTTGGATGCATCGTTTGAGATATTACTTATGTTACTTAGGCTGGAAGGTGACACCAAGGTCTTTTTTTACTGAAACTTTTTTTAGGGTATAGTTCTCAATGGTGTACTCGAGAAAGGTTGGATTTTTAGAAGTAGTAAATGACATTATTTCACATTTTTCTTTATGTAGGGTTAGTTTGTTTTCAGTAAG
>NW_007518679.1:0-236 GCF_000475195.1 Diaphorina citri
CGCTTTTTGGCGATTTTCGGAGTAATTCAAAAATATCTCGGGAACGGTATAAGCTAAAGACTTGGAATTTGGTATGAAGTCCACAAATGTGACAAGGATGCGACACGAAACTTTTGGATAGGATCGGTGCAACGCTTGGCGGTATTTTGGCCCCTTTTTAGCGGTTTTCAGCTGTACTGACTAAACGGTTTGAGATAGGTACTGTAGACTTTTTTTTTTACTGTAGAATAATATCC
>NW_007518680.1:0-236 GCF_000475195.1 Diaphorina citri
GTTTAAGAAATTGGAGAGAACTAGAGATCTGAATGAATTGGTAGCCAGTGTGGTTGGTACAGAAGTTAGAGTAGACCCGCGCAAACATGGAAGCGAGCATGTCGCACAGAAAGTTTACAATGGATTGCGACGATTTGTTAATAACGAGTTGAATGAATTAAACTATGCTATGATCATAGCAGAGAAATATTTGAAACCTGAAGGTCTTCTACTAACCAAATGCAACTCCATTGTCG
>NW_007518681.1:0-236 GCF_000475195.1 Diaphorina citri
AAAATATCTCGAGAACGGTAAGAGCTAGAGACTTGAAATTTGGTATGTAGCTTTCAAATGTGACAAGGATGCGACACGGTGCTGCGGTTGGCGGTATTTTGACCGATTTTTGGTGGGTTTCGACCGCTTTTTGGCGGTTTTCAGCTATATCGACTAAGCGGTTAGAGATATTGTAAATGTTACAACAGAACACCCAAATAAGCACCATTCAATAGGATAAGGAAAGTCGTGTGATG
>NW_007518682.1:0-236 GCF_000475195.1 Diaphorina citri
AAAATTCAGCAATCAGAAGATTCTCAAAATACTTCCAAGACAGGTAGTCCCATTTTATGAAATAATCAACAAAGTGTTCCACCTGATTACACCGCTGCCGCGCGGTCTCATCAATGCAAACTGATTCAAATGCTAATTATAATGTTACTTGACATAGCATCGCATCCCATTTAGAAAACAATCAAAGCTCTGTCAACAAGGAGAAAGTTCCGGGGACTTTCGACACACCCTGTATA
>NW_007518683.1:0-236 GCF_000475195.1 Diaphorina citri
TCTAAAGAGGAGCCTGATTAGTCCTGTCTTAACAATGCAAGAAGGTCAGGACCCAATAGGTGCAAAAAGAAATTCAATTGCCTCAACTTAATCTTACAAAAGGTCTTCCCTTGATCTAATTATTTTACGTCTCTGCTAAACTTTCGAACCACGGTCTATTCAGTTAAGAAGCCAAGGCCTGAGCAACTACACCACTAATAGAGACTGGTACTTATGCAAGTTAATCTAAAATACAA
>NW_007518684.1:0-236 GCF_000475195.1 Diaphorina citri
TATTCATGAAAAAGATCAGATCAGATACAAATGGTCGCGTACTTGGTCTGTCTGTTATACTCGTATTAGTTATGTCAGTTATGTGTGGGATTCATGGTAATCAATCTTTGTATGCTGTCTCCCAAGTACCACCCTTAACGCCAGTGTTGTAGTGACTTCTAGTGGTCTATTTGAGAGAATTAAAGGAGTCGGCAGTTTCAATATAGCATTTGCAATTTATTACTTGAAAGACCAAC
>NW_007518685.1:0-236 GCF_000475195.1 Diaphorina citri
TGTAGGTAGAAATTAAGATCATACAAAAATCTGTCTATATCATAGCTGGGAGGACGGTAAATTGCAACAATAGTAAACTTGAGATTGCGTTTTGTGTGACTTATTCTTATGATAATGCTCTCTGCCTGATCTAAGTTGTAACTTACGTTTTCTATTTGGAGGCATTGTTTGTAAAATAACATTACTCCTCCACCTCTTCTCTTCACTCTACACTTGTTCATCTGAATGAAGTTGGG
>NW_007518686.1:0-236 GCF_000475195.1 Diaphorina citri
GTTTTTTTTTTTTTATTATTTTTTTTTTTTTTAATAGCGTTTAGGGGGGAGGGGTGGACAAGACACAATGGGTCGAGTGTCCCATTTGAGGATGGTTTAAGCCCTTTAAAATAAAAGAGGACAATAGGGGTAGTTAGTTAATAAAACTAACCGTAATACTGGGGGGTAGGTACCTATTGTGTGGAAATCTTCAACAGACCACGCGTTTTTTTTTTCTTTTTTTTTTTTTTTTTTTT
>NW_007518687.1:0-236 GCF_000475195.1 Diaphorina citri
TTAGTAGAAATATTGGTATAGGTAGTCTCCTCTTCTTTATAATTCACTAAATTAAAAAGAAGATTACGTTGAAATATTAGATTTCATTATAATAAAAATACAAATTAGATAAAAAGGAGCAAGAAGAAGAAGGAAAAAAAAAAGAAGATAATTCTTATGGAAATCTATAGATAAAGGCAAAGAAAAACTAAATTAGACTTATGTAAAAAAAGCTTGGAAGACGAAAAAAAGCAAAA
>NW_007518688.1:0-236 GCF_000475195.1 Diaphorina citri
AACCCACATTGATAACTGTTTTTACAACCCAAGCAATACTTATAGGACAACTGACTTGCTTATAAATAAAACTGGAATAATTAATTGACTTTGACCAAGTTACAAAAAAAAAATAAATAAATAAATAAATCACCACTTTCAGTTAAGTTACTTACGGCAACATGTGAACATCCTGTATGTATACTTTGAATACATAATGTATTAATGATATATGAAAAATTTGAATGCATGATGAT
>NW_007518689.1:0-236 GCF_000475195.1 Diaphorina citri
AAAATGGAGAAATCACTCATGAAAAGGGACCCAGGGAGTCCAGAGATTTAACAAGGTCACAAAACCAATGAGTGAATCTAATTTACATTAAAAGGAGTCCCCCAAATTTAATTGAAATTGGACAAACCGTTCGAAAGATCTTGCCGAATAAACAGACATATCCTAAATATATACAGCCCCTTGTGTAACTGACTGACTCACTCACTCACTGACTCACTTACTCATACTAATTCTAA
>NW_007518690.1:0-236 GCF_000475195.1 Diaphorina citri
CATCGTCATCAAATTGGATATTTTCCTCTACTCCACTCCTCTTCAGCTTTATTTTAAACCATTAATCTCTTCGGTACCACTTTTTTAAATGACGAAACTGGAGTAGTTTTTTTTATGATTTTGTTCCTTTTTTCATGAGACTGTTATGTAGATGTACCTACCGACACTATTGACAGTGAAGCTTGTTTGTTTGGTAGGGGATTAATGTCATTATGTACCTAATTACCAAGGTCTTT
>NW_007518691.1:0-236 GCF_000475195.1 Diaphorina citri
AGGGAATTCGAAATGAATACCTTTCTTTCTTTCTCTCTCCTGCTCTTTCTTTCTAACTATACCTTTCTTTCTAACTATAGGTACCTCTCTTTCTCTCTCTTGTACCCCCACTTTATATTTTCTACAACCCTCTCATCCTTTCTTTATTGCCCTCTCTCCCTGCTACCTCCCTTTAGTTATCGCTCTCCCTTTCCCTGTTTTTCTTTCTCCCTCCCTCCTCTTTTTTCTCTGTCTCT
>NW_007518692.1:0-236 GCF_000475195.1 Diaphorina citri
TGGACGAAACGAATTTTTCTTCGTCGAGATATTTCTTTTTTTCGTGAGACGTGTACAAATGAATTAGTGTTAGTGTGTTCACATTGTCAACGAAGAAAAATTCGGAAACAAGTTTAACTTTGGACGAAGAAAAATTCGTGACGAAAAAACTTCGGCAATGTGACCAGGGTTTTATCCACTCGGCCACGGAGATTGCTTTCAATATGAACAAGCTTTATGCCAATAAACTCGTTAAC
>NW_007518693.1:0-236 GCF_000475195.1 Diaphorina citri
GGGATCAAGAGTGACTCCATTAGAATCTAGGGAGGTAAAACTTTATGTAGGGTAAAGGGCGACCCTGGATCCCATTAGAGTCTGGGAGGGTGAAACATGTCAGGGGTACACGATTAGGGGTGACAGGTGGGGTAAAAAAAAAAGAACACAGAATAGGGACGGGTGGGGTAACAGCGAACGCATAATTCAAAATTTACATCACGTTTTTTAACAACAAAAAAAAAAAAATGGTTAAA
>NW_007518694.1:0-236 GCF_000475195.1 Diaphorina citri
ATTTGTTTGTGTTTTTGAAGAGTGGGGTTTTTCCTCTTGCTGTCTGTTTGAGCGTGGTTCTTCTTTCTTGTGATAGTCGTGTTTTTTGTGGTATTCGTGTTGTTTGTTTAAACTCCTTTTCACTGGACAGTCTCTGTGGAAATGGTAGTCAGGGCAGAAATGACATTTGGGAGCTCCTTGATGAATAGGTTCTGGTTTCGGATGACGAACAGGTTCTGATTTCTTACTGTAATCGG
>NW_007518695.1:0-236 GCF_000475195.1 Diaphorina citri
ATTCTCTTCCTCTCTTCTATCTTCTCCTCCGAAGGCGAATCTTCCAGACAAGGTAAGAGACAAGTAGCTACTCAGTTAGTATCCTCACGAGCTGGAGTAAAGACAAGTATAGCTAATCCATTGAGGCCGATGCCGGCCACTCACGCCCAAACCGTTGCTCTGCTAGACTGTTTGAGAGGCCAAGGGTCCGAGCGTGTGGGGCAGAAAAAGCTTTTGGCCTAGGTGTCTCAGACTGT
>NW_007518696.1:0-236 GCF_000475195.1 Diaphorina citri
TATGGATGTAAAAAGTAAAAATGTGAAATTGGGTATGTAGATGTTTTGCCCCATAATATTATCATCGTTTTTTTTTTTAATATTTTATTAAATTTCAGTTGGTTGTCCCAGCTCCAGTACTTCTCTACTAACTATTTTGAAAGTTGTTGGGTTCAAAGCTAGATTAAGGAGCGCGGTAGCGCTCCGCCCCGCCAAGTCAAGAAAGTTTGACCGCGCTACTAGAGATATTATACGCG
>NW_007518697.1:0-236 GCF_000475195.1 Diaphorina citri
ACTTACGAGTAGGTTTTTATAGTCGGGATATAAAAACCTACTCGTAAGTATCCATTTCTATATATAACTTAAATAAAAGTATTTACAAAGGATGTCAAAATTAAATAAATTAATTAATAACAAAAGACTCTCCTAACTGCCCTCTCTGCTCCTTACTTCTATGAATCAGACCCATCTAAATTCCTGTCCAGCCCTGGAAGCCAGCAATGATATCGTGGAAGAGTATTGAGATCCGC
>NW_007518698.1:0-236 GCF_000475195.1 Diaphorina citri
ATCACCTCTGAGTACGTTTTTTCTCAAGTAAATTCTCAGAACGATCTGAAGAACTTGTTCATAAATACGGGTGTTAGTTGGTTACCAGTTTGACGATGTTTTCTAATGCATTGTGTGGTACGGTCTCGAAACCTTTTCGTTGATAAACTGCAGTCCTGGAGAGTTCATTATATCGAGTCTATTTCGCATGTCTTCACGGTTGAAGGTTTGCGAAGTTTTCCTTGTTTTGAAATTCA
>NW_007518699.1:0-236 GCF_000475195.1 Diaphorina citri
GGACAAACCTTAACATTCCATGGCGATAGCACGTTAAACGCGCCCAATTCTCAGAAGAACACTGATGTTAAACAACGTTGCGCGTGGTTGGTATTCTCCGGACTGGTGACTATCTGGACAATCGGGTGCTGGCTTTTCCCGATTTCCCGGCTCCACTGAAGACTCAGGCTGGGTCAGATTAACGTGAGGAGGCGGCAGGCGGGTAGCTTGTCGCCAAATGGAGGGTAAAACCCCCG
>NW_007518700.1:0-236 GCF_000475195.1 Diaphorina citri
TGATAGCAGTTACTTATGGACCAAGCTGGGTATTTTACACTCTAAATTGAGAAGCATCATAATAGTTCAAGGTAAGATCACTTTATTTGTCGCATCTAAATGTTTGTTCTATTTTCTGAATTCATAGATTTTATATCACAACGAAAATTTAATCATAGATCTATTAAAAATATTAGGAGGACCTTACAAAAAAATTGTGTAGGTATACCTATTTTGATTAAAAATTATAATAGCCA
>NW_007518701.1:0-236 GCF_000475195.1 Diaphorina citri
CTTGAACCTCTTTCCAGAGGACTCTTCATAGCATGTCTGAATATTTTGTCACGCTCATGTATGAAACCAAATATGATAATGAAAAACCTTTGTGTAATGAATCGTGACAACTGTTACACCACTGTTATCATATTGTTATGGCTACTATTATGTGCTCCTAGAACGTATTACAATATACTATTATTATGTGTACCTAGAACGTATTGATGATGTACCAGGCTCTCATGTTTGTATTG
>NW_007518702.1:0-236 GCF_000475195.1 Diaphorina citri
CAATATATCTTCATGTTTTTCTTTTTCATCTTCTTTCTCTTCTTCTTCTTCTTCTTCTTCATCTTCTTTTTCGTCTCCTTCTTCGTCTCTTTTTCGACTTTTTTTTTTCTGAGACACAGCATTAAGGCCCACGGGGAGTTTTCTGTTGGATTTTCTCATGTCTTTGAGTTCTTTGACGTCACAGACAGATACACAGATATCCTTATTCCCTCCGATAAGTTCGAAGATGGTTCGGG
>NW_007518703.1:0-236 GCF_000475195.1 Diaphorina citri
ATTTGACAAAATAGCACAAAGCTTCCTCTGGATCATATCTGAAACTGGAAGATAATACGAGTTCTATGAAACTGTTTATAAACTTTGCCAGAGAAGTAGACTTATATCAGAAGAGGGCATGAACAAATGAGAGTTTTCTACTGTTGAAGACTACCAATCTACCTAGGTGCCCACTCTATTAGGTTAGTAAGGTAGAAACCCCATAAAGATATTGAAAAACACTCTAAGCGATTCTG
>NW_007518704.1:0-236 GCF_000475195.1 Diaphorina citri
TGTGACCTTCATTATGGGGACTCCCAGACGAGGCCTGGGTTACAACCCATTAGGAAAGGAGCGCGAAAATTCAGACATGAAGATGGGAGACCTGGAGCCACCGGACTTGATGGCTACAGGACCACTTTCGGTATCGGTAAGGAAAGGAATTACCACAAAAGACGATGTTGCTGCAGAAGGACATGAGTAGTCAGGCCTGAGTACGTGGTCAAGCGGGCAAGCGGTTAGCAAAATGC
>NW_007518705.1:0-236 GCF_000475195.1 Diaphorina citri
TTACACAGAATTTCGGGGTAAGATGGTAAATAAAGTCTGGCTGAGGGACTTTCAACAGAGAGTAGATTAGATTAGTCTGGCTGGGGGATTTTAAATAGGGAGGATACCAGCCTGATGAAATTTCCCTTGCCAAAGAAATAGCAAAGGTTGAGCGCTAAGGACATCCACTAGTAATTTTTTTGCTGCCAAAACCAAATGTCAGCCCAAAGCAATCACCCCTGTCTGTTTGAGAGGCT
>NW_007518706.1:0-236 GCF_000475195.1 Diaphorina citri
ATTATTTTTCTGAATTTGATCTACAAACTGTAAGTTTAATATGGCACTTTCCTACTTACCTTCTATCATGGATCTGCCCAAACGAGTTAGTGTGGTTCCAACACCCAAAACTGTCCTGGTAGGGGGTACCAATAGTTACCATGACTTGATAAAAATAAAAATTCATCATCGCTCTCCGAAATACAAAATCATTAACGATATTATGGATTTCTTTATCATTTTGTTTTTATCTTTTC
>NW_007518707.1:0-236 GCF_000475195.1 Diaphorina citri
ATGTTTATCAGTATGTTTATGTTATACTCAATAGTTATACTTTGTATACTTTTTTTGAAGACGTTCCACTAGGAAATAGTTGGAGCTGCTCTAACGTAATTGTCACCACATTTCAAAGGTTATTAGAATGAAGTTAGTACAGATTCTGATACCACTGGTGGATTCAAGATACGGCTAAACCTGATCCTTTTAAAATCTGACCTCTCAAATGCAGATGTGCACGTCTGAAATTATCT
>NW_007518708.1:0-236 GCF_000475195.1 Diaphorina citri
GCTTGTCGTACGCCAACAAGAACATCCTGATAAGAACCATGTTAAAACTGATACAAACTATGTTAAAACTCTAAAAAAAAGTATGTTCTAAGCGTGTTAATTGATCAACCAATCGATGACGAGCTATAATTTTGTGGCAGAACCAGTTTTATACGGACTGACCATGCAAGATCAATCCGGTAAGTATCGTGTTTGGCTGATTGATGATAAAGATATGGATGTTCATGTCATTGACA
>NW_007518709.1:0-236 GCF_000475195.1 Diaphorina citri
TACTACGTATATTCAATAGTAATGTTCCCAATTCTCCCAATAATGCTCCCAATAGTTTGAATGCTATTCTTCCACCGTTATCAACAAGTGCATCATGTCTTTGTTATGTTTGTCCTTAGAGTGAGTATTGTTGCTCTTGTATGTGTCTCTGTTACTTCTACTTCTGCTGCGAGAGATTCTTTCATTTTATCTTGGTTTGTCCATGACACCCTAAGTGATATTGAAAGCATTAACAT
>NW_007518710.1:0-236 GCF_000475195.1 Diaphorina citri
TGTGTGGCATTAATTTTTAGGAAAACATTGCTCAGAAGCCAATAAAATGCAATTTATTTTTACTGAGGAAGTAAAACTCTTGCTCATGTCACATACTCTCTGTAACACTTGTGTATTATCTGGTTCCAGTCAACTTATATTCTACAAAGGATTAATGAATTGCCCAAAATCTATCCACGTCAGAGGAAGAAGCCACGTCTCACTCGTCGGCATTATATATATGAAGTTGTACAAGA
>NW_007518711.1:0-236 GCF_000475195.1 Diaphorina citri
AATGTGTGAAGGAATTCCTACGTTTGATAAATTGAACACACAGGTTGGTTTCCGGGAGCAAAGGTGGCTGGAAATCCTGAGAAGTATGACCTAAATATGAGAGAGTTTCAGACTTGGGCTGTACCTACGTACCAATTGGAACTTGTTATCATTCCAAGGAGGTGGACTAAGTATATTGATTCTGATCTAAGGTTTCTTTTTACAAGCACATTTCTTAAATACTAAGAAGTTCTCGG
>NW_007518712.1:0-236 GCF_000475195.1 Diaphorina citri
ACGCTAGACCAAAATCTAGCAACATTAAATTGCAAAATTTATTATTTTGCTACAGCAGCAGACCAAACTTATCGCTATTCAACTAGACATTTATTACGTATCTGAATGGCAAAGAAAACTCGATTTTTCTAGGAAAAGAATTTCATAAACACACGGAGCTCATAAGAACCTAAAAACTGATGGATACAAACATACATATATATATATAATTATATATAACTAACAATATTATGTAT
>NW_007518713.1:0-236 GCF_000475195.1 Diaphorina citri
TCCCGCAGTCTCTGCACTCTGTGTATTTCTTATGGAGATTTTAGCGATCAAAAATTGATCATATCTCAGGATCGGTAATTCCGTCGCTTTGCTCCGGAATACCGCTAGTTCATCCCGAGGCATGGCAAAACTTGTAGAAAAGGCATGGCCGAACTTGTAAATAAAAAATACGGTCGCGCTGCGCGCTCCCTGTTAGCTGTATAGTTATCAAACTAAAAACATAAACGAAACTCAAA
>NW_007518714.1:0-236 GCF_000475195.1 Diaphorina citri
AGTACAACTTTTGACTCGTCAGATGAATCAATGGAAACTATTGGTAACTAGGATAATAATACTAATATTATATCTCACATTAAAAACATATAAATATCAGCTCATCCTCGAAATTATATTATTCATATTATTGTAGAGTAGCATTATCTGTTTCGCCTGGATTAGGATATGTTCAACTACATATTTACTGAAACACTCAACACTCATCTGAGACACTTTGCTGTCCAGCCATCAGG
>NW_007518715.1:0-236 GCF_000475195.1 Diaphorina citri
TTAAAGGGGAGTTGCCCATTTTTGCGGTCCCATTAGAGCATTAGACGATCGCTATGGGATATTTACTCCGCTCCAGCGTTATAGGTAAGTCCGTTTGCAAAGGTTCTATAATGAACAAATTCATTTGGCGAACAATTTATTACAAGAGAATAAAAGATAACCCATCTGCCTGTACCCTTACACATAGCCAGTTAGTTTAAGTATCAAAGACAAGGAAGAAGGAGTGCTACATTGTA
>NW_007518716.1:0-236 GCF_000475195.1 Diaphorina citri
TGATCATAAAGTTCTATTATTATCTCTTCTCAGATATTGCCGGAATCTAAATTGAGTTTCGTAATGATTCATAAAAAAGTTTGTTATAGTTTTATTCCCCCCCAATGTTATGTCTTCTGAAAATTTTCATTGTTCCCAACATATTGATATAAGTTAGATACTTACCTAGTTATTATTCATATCAGCTATTTTTACATTTACCTATTGTAGGTAGGTAATTATTGCAGTTTTCATAA
>NW_007518717.1:0-236 GCF_000475195.1 Diaphorina citri
TTACCTTCCCCTTCTTCTCTCCTCTCTCCATATTTCTGTTCTCTTCCATCTCCTCCTTAACTTCATCTCTTCACATTCCACTTCTTTCCTCTTTCTTCTTCTCCTCCTCCTCCTCTCGAGTCTTCCCATGTTCTTCTTCTCCTCTTCCTCCTCCTCAGTCCATCGTTTATTTTCTAATCAGCCTTTTGCCTTTTCATTAGTTCTCATTACTCCTTGACTTTGCTATTTACCTTTAC
>NW_007518718.1:0-236 GCF_000475195.1 Diaphorina citri
ACTTTCCTTATCCTATTGAATGATGCTTATTTGAGTGTTCTTTTACCCTAACTTTTACAATATCTCTAACCGTTTTCTCGCTATAGCTGAAAACCGCCAAAAAATGGTCGAAATCTGTCCAAAAGCGGTCAAAATACCGCCAAGTGCAGCAACCATCACAACCAAACGTTTCGTGTCGCATCCTTGTCACATTTGACAGCTACATACCAAATTTCAAGTCTCTAGCTCTTACCGTT
>NW_007518719.1:0-236 GCF_000475195.1 Diaphorina citri
GGTCTTTTTTTCGCCAGTGAAAACATCAAGTGACAGAGAAAAAAAATGAAGCAAACAAATATAAATAAAAAAAAAAATAAAAAAACAATCCACTCCCCGGGCGCGAACCCACAGTCAGCACACTCAGGCAAAATATCCGGGATACCTGCTTGCATTGACACACCACACACGCCGATGGTGAAATGGATAAAAATAGTTTCAATTAATGTTTGTTTTTCATCCCTACTCTTTAAAAA
>NW_007518720.1:0-236 GCF_000475195.1 Diaphorina citri
TAAAACCCATATTTATGAACAAAATACTGGCTCTCAAGTCACATTGAAGCATGAATTTCAGACGTCTGATTGGCCAAAATTGTTTTCAGTCTGACTTGAGAGCAGGGATTTTTGTTCAAAAATATGGGTGTAAGCTTCTTTTTTCCCACTACTAAAAGAAGCAATTAATCTGTTTGAACTTAATGTTATAAACTCTGATCCAATTGTTTTTAGTCACTGCTGGGATTTGAACTCAA
>NW_007518721.1:0-236 GCF_000475195.1 Diaphorina citri
AGAAGAAGAAGAAGAAGAAGAAGAAAGAAGCAAAATCTCTGGCCCATGGCATGTGGCTATTATTTAAAATCCGCAGCAGTTCAGGCTTCAGGGATCATTATCTCAAAATCATTATTTAAAAATCTGGCTCACACAGTCTCACATTCGAGGCAGTAAAACCAAAACTATTAAACATGTGTCGAAATTTTATATTTCCGCTACAAAACAATTCAACAGTTTGTATCGAAGGGTTAAGA
>NW_007518722.1:0-236 GCF_000475195.1 Diaphorina citri
AGCACCCAAGACGTCATAATCTAGGACATGCAACGGGACATTGGTTATCATCATCAAGAAGTAAGCTCACATTCACTTTAGACCCGGGCGTTCTTGGCTTCGCTATCAAGTATATAACTTTGTATCTAACTCATAGTAATTTTGCTTCCGTGACGAAACGGTGGAATGCAGTAGACTGAATTGCGGATGATAATGCAATTTCTTTCTTCCTTTTGCACCTTCCAAGTTTAAAGTTT
>NW_007518723.1:0-236 GCF_000475195.1 Diaphorina citri
TTTCCTCTTTATTTCTCAGACTGACAACAAATACCACAGAGTGGGGCAAAATATTCAATTCTTTTGAATACATTGTGGAGTAAGTAAGTGGGGTCAGAAATTTAACTTAAAAAAAAAAAAATATGTTTTTTCCTCTTTTTTCATTTTTATCTTCTTCTCCTCCTCCTAAAAAAATAAAATAATAGTAATAATAAAAAAAACTACCTATACCTACCTATAGAAAATATGTATGTTTG
>NW_007518724.1:0-236 GCF_000475195.1 Diaphorina citri
GCCATGCTGTATAAGAGGGAATGAGATTCAATATTGCCCACTGTTCATTACCTACTGTCATTATATACATATTTTTTATTTTTTTTTTACTACCCTGTAGAGATCCCTCCCTCTTTGTAAAAATCCGAGATGTAAATTTATTGTAAAATTCCAGAAGTAAAAAAAAAAAAAAACTTTAATAAATAGTCGAGACTTTCTTGGTCAAAAATCCAGAAATTCCATTCTTATTAATTCCT
>NW_007518725.1:0-236 GCF_000475195.1 Diaphorina citri
TTTTTTTGCTGAGTGAGCTTTTGCTTCAGCATAATTTATTTCTGCTTACCCCGAGGCGGCTTGTGAGTGGAAGCATTGTGTTTGACCTCGGAGATTATGCTGTAACTTGGCACTTAAACAGAGTGTGAGAAGATCTAATCCTATATTCAGATAGATTTGACATAACGAACTATAGAGACCCAAAAATGGAGGTCTTATCGTCCCGAAATCAAAGAGAGAAGGAAGACAGGATAGGA
>NW_007518726.1:0-236 GCF_000475195.1 Diaphorina citri
AAATTCGAGATGTATGAAAGGACGACATTTGTGACAAGCATTGAAAATGATTTAAAACACACAGTTGGAAATCCCCTTCTCATGGTACTTTTCTTGGGATTAATTTCCGCCCGGCGCGAACTCTATCCTAAACAGATACCAAATTACCAACAGATACCTAAGGTTTGTTTTCGGAACGGCTGGCTTTCTAATTACCTGCCCCCTGCCCTTCTTCTGCCTTCGATGTCTCGAAACTG
>NW_007518727.1:0-236 GCF_000475195.1 Diaphorina citri
CTCCTCTCTTTGATTTTGGGAAGATAAGACTCCGCTGTTATATTTCCCTCTAAAAAGCGCTAGGCCGCGGGTTCGATTGCCGCCCGGGGCGAACTTTATGGTAAATAGATAAGGTTTGTTTTTGGAACGGTTGGCTTTCTAATATTCTGTCTGTCCCTCTCCTCTCTTTGATTTTGGGAAGATAAGACTCCGCTGTTATATTTCCCTCTAAAAAGCGCTAGGCCGCGGGTTCGATT
>NW_007518728.1:0-236 GCF_000475195.1 Diaphorina citri
GGGCATACTATGACACAGTCAATCCATGTAAACCAGGAACTGTTTCATTATTCTGCATCTGTTCATTTCAAGCACCCAGAGCTTTGGCAAACACTTCAAGTAGGCACGGGACATGGCTCTCAAGAGCACTCCAAAACCGATTGTAAAAGCGTTCCCAAGATGGTAAACATCAACTGCAGAAGAGTAAATAAACAATCCAGAACAAAATCAAATTAAAAGCACGATTTGTTTTAGAA
>NW_007518729.1:0-236 GCF_000475195.1 Diaphorina citri
TACAATAACCTAATAGGCTCATTCGGTATCAGGTAGACCTGACATTCGGACCTTTTAAGCCGTACCTGTCAAGTCTACCTGATAGTGTGTGTGCTTATCAGGTGTCAGGTTGACCTGATCAGCCGTCAGATCTACCTCATATAGTGTGTGTGCTCATGAGGGGTCATTGTGTACCTGATTAGGTCTACCTGATAGTGAGTGGCTGGCCTTAGTATCAATAAGTATCATCATTATAA
>NW_007518730.1:0-236 GCF_000475195.1 Diaphorina citri
CTTACATTTTTTTTTTTTTTTTATCTTCAATCAAGTCCTTAGTCAATCCCGGATTCCCGGCACTTTAATTATTTAGTTGTCTCCCCCGGTAATATGTAAAATACAAATACATAGTAAGTATAAGTTAGTGGTCAGAAAGAGTGGTCAGGAGACAATAAAATGGAACATCCTTGGTCCAGAATTCAGGAGAGGAGAGATTTTAACACTAGAACTCCAGTGTGACCTTTTGACCTTTC
>NW_007518731.1:0-236 GCF_000475195.1 Diaphorina citri
CCCTGTCCATTCCATCTCCTGTGAAAACTGGACGGATGTTGAACGTCACATCTCCGAAACTAGCAGGTAAAGTACCTAAACTTGAGAATTAACGAGCCTTTCAAACGAAGACACACATTTGTATCTTCATATAATATTTTCTCCACGAAATCTTTTTTTTTTTTTCTCTTTTTATTTTAAAAGTGGGCGTCACAGAAGCCTAGGGTCCGTGCGCTACTCATGGTGTTCACAGGTTC
>NW_007518732.1:0-236 GCF_000475195.1 Diaphorina citri
CCTGGGATACGGGATTCTGACTGGACCGTTTTCTGCATCTGATTTTATTGGAATTCAATGTGATCCGTGAAACCAGAGAGTGAACATTAAAACTTCTCACTTTCAATAAATTAGGACATCCATTAGAAATTTAGACTGAAACTATGTTGTCTAGGTACTTGGCATACACAAAAAGCCCAATCTGAGGCTTAGGTGTAGGGGCAAACAGCCTTAAAGGATGGGTTAAGCTCCTACAA
>NW_007518733.1:0-236 GCF_000475195.1 Diaphorina citri
CAAGACGCTAGGTCCTCTTCTACACGCACTACTGCAGACCCCTAACTTCAGAGTATCTGTTGTAGACGATGTAGATGCTGTGGAGATCTGTGGTGCTTTGAAAAATATCGTCGCCTGTGGAGCAGGATTTGTTGATGGTAAGTTCCGCTCTAAAGATACCGACAAAAGTTGACAGAAAAGAGCTTTTGTTTTTTTACTTTTTTTCATGTGAATTGAAGCGGCCTTTTAACTGCTAA
>NW_007518734.1:0-236 GCF_000475195.1 Diaphorina citri
ATAAAACGGAAGTAAAGGACCGATGTCGACTGAACCATCCACACTGCCTCGACAAAATGGTTTTCCGGTCGACTATGTTTGGACATACCTTAACGTAGATCGTTTTTTCTTAGATTAGTTAACAATTTACTTTCAATACCTAGGTGGTAATTCTTCTCACAAATTCGATTCTTTTCCAAAAGTTATCAGTAACTGATTACGAGTGAGAAGACAGCGAAGGAGAAGAATTACCACCT
>NW_007518735.1:0-236 GCF_000475195.1 Diaphorina citri
TGAAAATGAAATAGTTATCAACAACAAAACAAAAGAACATTTCCAACATTTTTTCTTGTTTATATTATCTCTCTCTCTCTTTCTAATCTTATCTTCTTTTGCCTTTGACTTGCCATTTCAATTCAGCAAAAAAGCAGCCAAAAATGAAGAAACTAATAGAAATTGGATTTCAGACAGTAGGAGGAAAAATAGACAACAACATTATAAAATGGATAAATGAAATAAAAAACCACTTG
>NW_007518736.1:0-236 GCF_000475195.1 Diaphorina citri
ATACCAGATATAATATTCTACATATGTATAAAGGTTACGGGTAAAAAGTTAAAAACATGCCTACCTACGCTAAATATTTTTAAAAAAAAGGCAAACATATTTTTCCTCATAATCTTATTTTCAAATTTCTGTTTCATTCCTATATACATATATATGTAGGTATATATAAAAAGTAAAAAAACACACACACACACACACACACACACACACACACACACACACACACACACACACAC
>NW_007518737.1:0-236 GCF_000475195.1 Diaphorina citri
ATTGAAGCAGCTAAAAATTGTGTGGCATCAGCAACTTCCATATCTTTAAATCCTATGATCATTGATTCTATGGATTTGATACCAAATATCAAAGAGGTAAGAAAAATAGTACATGATTTGTGTAGGTAGTAGGTACCTGCACTACCTGCCTAATATTTACTGAATCAGGTATCTAGGTAGTAGGTACCTAACTTATCTCTTGTTCAACAATAATACATTGGTTTATGTAGATCAAA
>NW_007518738.1:0-236 GCF_000475195.1 Diaphorina citri
ACTTCCAAACCTACAACACTTTTCCAATCTGATCTGAAACATTCACATAGTTTCCATTGTATCAATGAAGTTAAGCAACATTGAGTTCAATTTTGGTACAAGATGGGTAATTAACTGGGCATAAAGTAAGTGCTTCCAGCTATTCCTGACCTCACTCAAGCTGGGTACCTAGTTTCAGCAAATGCAAGATAAACCCCTGCTATTAAAACCCTAGTGATTGATACAATCAATTTAAA
>NW_007518739.1:0-236 GCF_000475195.1 Diaphorina citri
TTTATTGCTTGTTACTTTACCTTTTTTCTGCAGATTACTGGTCTACCATCGAGAACGTCCTGACATTTCCTGCCAAGC
Organism: Diaphorina citri; assembly: GCF_000475195.1. Classification (NCBI taxonomy): domain Eukaryota; kingdom Metazoa; phylum Arthropoda; class Insecta; order Hemiptera; family Psyllidae; genus Diaphorina; species Diaphorina citri. The sequence goes on from NW_007518739.1 coordinate 79, forward strand.
TGTTACTCAAAGTTACCATCCCGTCCTGTGAAACTCAAGGCAACATCCTTTTGGTCCTGACATTTGTCATGTGTGCTATTTGGATGGCTATCCTCACCTACATTATCATCTGGATGATCACCATATTAGGTAACTATGTATACCTAATATTAACGATT
>NW_007518740.1:0-236 GCF_000475195.1 Diaphorina citri
GGCGGGAATCGAACCCGCGGCCTAGCGCTTACAAGGCAGACGCACTACCAACTAAGCTAACTAGGCTGGCTGGAAAGTTAAAACAGCGAAAAAGTGTCTTTCAAAGGTCGGAAATTCAGCGCTCGTAGTAGTGTAAACTCTCTCCTCTCGCGATTTGGTGAAATGATAATAATCTGAGCATGAGGTACTCTGACCGAAAACTCAACTTTTTATTTATGTATTTTAATTTCGAATCT
>NW_007518741.1:0-236 GCF_000475195.1 Diaphorina citri
TCGCGAATCAATACTTTTGGTGAGAATCGATGGAGGGAACTGTGACAACGGAGGTCTCCATCGGAGGTCGACATGGGCTGAGATTGAACCCAGACAAACTTGGGTAGATTGAAATCAGATGGACTTTAAAGGGTTGGGTAGATGGACTTTGTAGTTGTACAGGAGTGCATTTCGTTCAACTAGACTGGAATGTTACTGGACACCAGTGAACTTAAAAGAAGTCAGTGAGCTGAATT
>NW_007518742.1:0-236 GCF_000475195.1 Diaphorina citri
GGGGGGGAGAAAGAGAATCAGTGTCGATCGACTTCTTTTTTTTTCTTGTAGTGTAGACACCTTTAGAGTTCAGGTTCAGAGTCTCCCTCTTTGTCTTGAAGAAGTCATTTAATTGGTTCTCACAATTAGACCCTTGGCTTAGCCAGTGACGTAGCGTATATGTATGGCGTGTATGGCGGCCATATAACTCAAAAGTTCACTCTAATGCCCATAAATATTAATGGCATGTACTGTGA
>NW_007518743.1:0-236 GCF_000475195.1 Diaphorina citri
TGATTATTATTTGTCAATTTTGTGTTTACCTAATCTCTTGGCTTTATCTGAATATGATGGAAAACAAAAACACACTTGCTGTGTGATGGAAAACTGACCAGGTTTTGGTCAACTATCTAAACAAAAATTGATTTCTGAAATCAATAAGGAATACGGTTGGGGGCACGGTTGGTCTAGTGGTAACGCGCTTGCTTGCCATGCAGAAGGTCCCGGGTTCGAATCCCACCATCGACAAA
>NW_007518744.1:0-236 GCF_000475195.1 Diaphorina citri
TGCTCAATGATATTTTATTCTCTCTATTTTAATACCTCCCACTCTTTCATGCTCAATGATATTATTTTTCTCTTCCATCCTTCCTCTCTCTCCCTTCCTCTTTTTTGCCCTTCATGCTCAATGATAATTTCACTCTCTCCCTCCGTTGCGCTTCATACTCAATGATATTTTCTCTCTCTCTCTCTATTTTAATCCCTCTCCCCTCTTTCTCTCTCTCTCTCTCTCTTGCCCTTCAT
>NW_007518745.1:0-236 GCF_000475195.1 Diaphorina citri
CACAGCAAAGGGCTTGCGGTTGACACGAAAAAGGCCTCTTGTTTATTACTATTAGGCAAGTGCAGTTCCGGCCCTTTCTATATATAGTAACTTCATAGTGGGCCTAGCTCTCACACAATGAAGATCATCAATTCATCATAATAATTATCAACTAGCCGAAATCCTTAAGGCATGGCCGTTCATGTCACTCATTCATTTAGTGGTCTTGCTCGGCGTAGCTTAACAAAAACGAACCG
>NW_007518746.1:0-236 GCF_000475195.1 Diaphorina citri
GCATTCGTAATTTTGACTTTTTTCAAAAGTTTCGCGCCTTGCCGCCATTTTAACTTTTATTTTTGGGCGCGAAATGGCGGGAAATTTTAAATTTTCAAAGAAAAAAGTGGCGAGAAGAAGGGAAGGGTACGTAGATTCGGCAGTCGGCACTCGAAATGATTAATGCTTACTAGGGCTCTTCTGTCCGTTTACCTTACTAGGGTACTTCTACTTACCATCGTGATCTCAAGTACTTA
>NW_007518747.1:0-236 GCF_000475195.1 Diaphorina citri
GGCCCTGAAAAAAAGAGATAACACGAGCACCAGGAAATGGAAATGTAGTGCCTAGCCTATTTGCTGTTCTGTAGACCTCTAGATACCAGTAAACAGTCAATATTGAACCCCTTTTTCCTAAAGATACCTAATGAGACAAATTTTTTGGCTCTAGCTATTCTGAGGGTAAAAAAAAGGAATTCTCACAAATTGCTCCCACTACCATCCTACCACTTACAATAGAAACTTTGATTAGA
>NW_007518748.1:0-236 GCF_000475195.1 Diaphorina citri
TTATAATCGATTACGATTACGATTATCAATAATAATCGATTAATCGATTATCATAATCGATTATTCCCAACACTACCTGCTCTGGGCTGACATTTGGTTTTGGGAACAAAAATTTTACGAGTGGATGCCGTTCCCACTCAATTTTTGCTATTTTTACTTTCTAAGTTTCTATTATTACAGTTATAGCAAAGCTATATCTACTAGTAATGAGAAAGTATTGCAATCGGTCCATTTTT
>NW_007518749.1:0-236 GCF_000475195.1 Diaphorina citri
TAGAGTTCTTCCACCCTAAATCTTGGCACCCTGTCACCAATTTTTTCTCAGTGTATTTAGAGCATTCTAATGGTATACGTATACCCAACCTCAGTGGTGCGGTGGTGTACTTAACGTGTTCGACTTCGAATCTGGAGGTTGGTCGTCCGAATCCAAGTCAAGTCATACAATTTATCGAGTGTATTAATCGGGGAACGACATTTATCATTAGCTTGTGGCAGGGATAGCGCGACAAT
>NW_007518750.1:0-236 GCF_000475195.1 Diaphorina citri
TCAACTATCGATAGCGTTCGATAGTCAAAACTATCGATAGTTATCGATAGTGCTATCGATAGTTCTCCTCCTCTAACTTACAGTTAAAGAGGTTGAACACACTGTATAGTACGATATAAAGCATGCAAAATGACACTAAAATATTTGATCAAGAGCTAAAAAATTGGACTATAAAATTATTCTATCCCCGGATAACCTGTTTTTTTGCTGTCTAAGAAATTATGAATTATGCACCT
>NW_007518751.1:0-236 GCF_000475195.1 Diaphorina citri
AGAGAAAAACTCGCGAAAGAGTAATCTAATGTGATGTGCACATTGTATACTTACTTTACTTAAATAACAGGGGTTCATACAAATTTTACGCAATAAATTGAATAAATCGATGTAAGAGCTTTCTCCATAATCCTACATAGTAAAGCACATCACTAATAGGTTAAGGCCATTTTCAGCTGATTGAACACAAATGCCTCCTTCCTCGTGGCTTAGGCATAAATTTAAATAATCATTAA
>NW_007518752.1:0-236 GCF_000475195.1 Diaphorina citri
TTTTTTTTTAACACGTCACGTCATAGTCAAAACTTTTGTGAAGTGCGAAATTATTGTGAAAAGTTCATTTCTGAAACCTTGGACACTTCAAGTAGGGTTTTCTACCTACACGGATTTTCTGAAGCAACTTTAATTGAAACAAGTTTGGTATGAACCCAGCCCCGTCCACTTTACGGAAAATTTTCGCACTCATTAAACATTTAAAGTCTTTCGAATGGAAATCACAGCCGTCTTCT
>NW_007518753.1:0-236 GCF_000475195.1 Diaphorina citri
ACAATAAAAATAAAATAAAGTAAAAAGAAAAAAAAATCATCGCTCCCCTAATTCCAGAAAATCACCGGGGAAGCAATAACCGTGGACAAAAACGGGCCGAGAGGGAAAAGAGGAAGAAGAATGCGCGCATCACAATTCTCACTCGAATTATTTCGAAATTTTTTCCCTCTAGTTTGCATTTTCTCTCGTTTTTCAATTGGAAAATTTATTAAAGAAATACCATTGCTGGAATTTTA
>NW_007518754.1:0-236 GCF_000475195.1 Diaphorina citri
AAGAGCTCTTAAAATGTTCTATCAATTTTGGAGATATTCGACGGTTTTTTGGACCAAAATTTGGGTTCAAATCCTACTCAAGATCAGCAATAATATTTATTTTTCAAGAACAATGCATGAGTAAAATACAACTAGGTATAAAAAATATTGTATTAATAATGTTTGTCCGTTGACTTGTCAATTATTCAATCAACGAACCAATAGCATGGACTCCTAGGTTTTCAATTTTCTTCTTC
>NW_007518755.1:0-236 GCF_000475195.1 Diaphorina citri
TGATGAGACATTGGAAACATTTCACAGATGTGAAGATGAAGATTACGATTCAAAGCTCTCGTATCGACTAGTTAGTTAGAGAGCATGGAAACATTATTGGTGACGAAGTCCACGTTAGGCATTATCTTAAAGATGGATCTTGTCACAATATTGGGAACATGATTTTCAATTGGCTACGACAGTGTGTTGAATCTTTCACCTCTGTTATTTTCCAATATCATCAACCTACTCATCCA
>NW_007518756.1:0-236 GCF_000475195.1 Diaphorina citri
TATAAAATTTTTTTTTTTTTTTTTTTTTTTTTAAAAAAGAGGCTTGATAGAGGGATCTGTAACTGCTAAGGTCTTATCGTCCCGAAATCGAAGAGAGAAGGAAGCCAGGATAGGGGCAAGCTAGCCGATCCGAGAATCTATTCAGGATAAAATCCGCACCAGGTGGGATTCGAACCCGCGGCCTAGCGCTTACAAGGCAGACACCCTACCAACCAAGCTAACTGGGCTGGCAGTCC
>NW_007518757.1:0-236 GCF_000475195.1 Diaphorina citri
TCATGATGCTCGAGCAACTGCCCCTTTGGATGACCAGAGAAATTTTCTGAACCAAGTACTGCCGCGAGCGAGGATCACCAGAAACGCGATATAGGGCGGCTCTAACTTTTTTAATAAAAAGAGATTAACACAGCCCCGCTCATGGACCTAGATTTTCCACTGAGAATTTAGTTGATAAATAGGACATCTACTTACCGAATTTAGAATATAGTTGACAAATGGGACATTTACTTACT
>NW_007518758.1:0-236 GCF_000475195.1 Diaphorina citri
ACTGTCATGTAGAAACCAAGTATTTACCTATTGTTAAATGAAGAAACATACAAATGAAATGAATCTTTCTAACACAAAGTACTTAATGTGAATATCAAAGAAGATACTTTTTGACTTGAACTTATTTTAATTTGCTAGTAGCTATTTACTTACCTATATCCATCCCTAAATATTTGACCTATGGGCATTGAGGTGTCTGAAAAGAAATTTCATAATTTATTATTATTATTTATTTA
>NW_007518759.1:0-236 GCF_000475195.1 Diaphorina citri
ACACGTTTCCACTATGAGATTTTTATCGCGCGACTCCGTCGCGCGGCAAAAATCGCGTTGGTGGAAATCCACCTTTAGGCCTATTTACGATTAACACATTTCTTGTGATGATGAAGCAGCTGACGTTCTTGTTCGTACTATGAGTTTTATCTCAGTTGTGCAATGGTTCAAAAGTACTCGTATTCTTCAATGTTATCCTTTTGTAGGTATCTCCTGAAAATAACGAGAGCCTATTT
>NW_007518760.1:0-236 GCF_000475195.1 Diaphorina citri
GTCTAAATTGAGTAGTCTCCTGTTCATTTTAACCTACGATGATATACATAAATATGTAATACACTCTCAATTTAGACTCTATGCTGACGACCTAAAAATATTTAAAACGATAAAAACTCCCGAAGACTGTATACTCTTACAAAATGATATGACATCCGTAGAAAAATGGCTAGCAACTATCGGACTGAACTTCCACCCCGAAAAATGTTCAAAAATAACTTTTACAAATAAAAAAA
>NW_007518761.1:0-236 GCF_000475195.1 Diaphorina citri
TAAACATAAGGGGGCCCCGGCCTCATATCATGTCCCCCTTTTTTGGGCCCCCTCTCATCTCATCTTTAAACGTGTCGTGATTGACCGGAGTACCGGACATAATCGAAGCTAAATCGCGTTTTCCCGTAAGAACATTAATTAAATTTATTAACACCATGAACAAAGATTACTCCTGCGGTTTTCACATTAATCGACTTGGAAATCTAATGACTTGCCAAGCAAAAACAATAAAGATA
>NW_007518762.1:0-236 GCF_000475195.1 Diaphorina citri
AAGGGCGGATGGTATAAAGTTTCAGTTAGATTTTATTTTAGTCAGTAACTATGTCTTTGAAAAGATTTTAATCCAACTCATGTATTGTAATAAATATTTTGAATTATTTTCTTAATTCCAGCACCTCCACCACAAGAATCACCACCGGAATATGTAAACCCTTGTATACCATCACCTTGTGGACCATATTCACAATGTAGAGACATCAATGGATCACCATCATGCTCTTGTTTGCC
>NW_007518763.1:0-236 GCF_000475195.1 Diaphorina citri
TTTGGATGGAAAAAAAAAATAATAATGATAAAAAAAAAAAAAATAAAATAAATACATACCTAAACACACTTTAGACTAGGATAGGTACATGGAATTTGGGAAAGTCAAGCATATTGTTTATTTTAATTTTTTATTTTTGTTAATATATAATATTGATCGCATAGATATCATTATTACATATATAATTTCTACAATGATGATATTGAAAATTTACATGAGCATAGGTACTATCTGAG
>NW_007518764.1:0-236 GCF_000475195.1 Diaphorina citri
AGTATATTAGGTACCTCAACCCATCAATAAATACGTTTTATGAGTTTCAGACTAGGAGGTAAAGCCAGCGATAAAAACACCGGTTCCACATGGATCACTGACGTTGCGACGTTGAGCGTAATTCGGATGGATGACCATCTGGGCGATCACGTGCTGGTTTTTCCTGGCCCCAATCAGACTGGGCGAGGTGTGAGACCAGCCACTCACTATCAGGTATTAGGTAGACCTGACAGACG
>NW_007518765.1:0-236 GCF_000475195.1 Diaphorina citri
TATCTTGTCAGCATTCTCTTCACGTCTTTCCCTACTGGAACCTCATTCCCAATTTTACATGCGCAAAGGTATAAAATCTCAACATTACAAACATATCAAATTTCCTAGCACCAGTTTATTAGGGGGGCCGAGATTTCTTTTTCAAAGAGAGGGAAAAGGATTTCGCCTTGAGGTCCCCAGATTGCATTCCGGTTAATTGACCACGGATCCAAATTCATTAGTGTCTTTGGATCATA
>NW_007518766.1:0-236 GCF_000475195.1 Diaphorina citri
GAGGAACAATATCTGCATTTTACATTCTTATCGTCCTTTTTGCATTACAATATATTCGAGATATACCTACAGGAATGTATAACAATTGGAAAGATATGAAGAATATTTCGAGGACTAGAAAGTATCTACCAGGTTATCTTGAAGTCAAAATCTGCTGAAAAAAATTCCCAGGACCGATGATGTATTGTGGTATCTGTTATTATTTCATGTCGATTATTTTATTTTTATGATGCTTT
>NW_007518767.1:0-236 GCF_000475195.1 Diaphorina citri
GTTCTTGGAACGGCTGGCTTTCTCCGATCCTGTCCTTCTCACTATGATTTCGGTGTGAGAGTTTATCAAACCCTTGAAAAAAATCATGTGAAACGGAAAGTGATGAGATTGTTACCACTGAAAAATTTGGTTTTACTACCTACGGTTCGGCCGCTATTTAACGCCAAATCTTTGAAAAAGCTCAAAAAGAGTTCACAATCCTTTTCATCAGAAAAAAGGAGCAGTTTCTTTCTGGA
>NW_007518768.1:0-236 GCF_000475195.1 Diaphorina citri
CTCTCCCCCCCTCTCTCTCTCTCTCTCTCTCTCTCTCTCTCTCTCTCTCTCTCGTATATACTATATCCCAAATTCCCATAGGTCCATAGGTATCCCCTATCCGGCAGACCGGAATGAGTGTTCCAAGTTCCAAGATTGAAGGCCAGATGAAGTGTAAAGCGGTGATGGAACCAATAAAGCTTCTTTTCTTTTTTTTTTAGAGAGAGAGAGAGGGAGAGAGAGAGAGCTCTCTTGAG
>NW_007518769.1:0-236 GCF_000475195.1 Diaphorina citri
TCAATGATGAATGTAAGTAAAAATTGTGACTACCTACGTACTAAAAATTTATTTCCCCTAAACTAAGTAGATAAAAAGACCATTCTCACAAGTAGGTCTTGTGAACATGACATCTTTTACTAATTAAGATTTAAAGTAGATGTTGAAAATTCCCATTGAATATTATCCTAATCTTTGTCTACTTACCTACATTTCAGATTTTACCAACAGCCATTTGTTTCCAAGACCATTGGGAG
>NW_007518770.1:0-236 GCF_000475195.1 Diaphorina citri
GCCTGGAAGAGACTGACAAGAAACGCCGACCCTATTTAAATAGGAAAAGGCTAGGAAGAATAAGAAGATTTCCTACAAGCATGGACATGCCTATGGACAGTTTTATAGAAAACAATAAACATTAATTAATTTCATTTACATTATTAACATACATTTAAAAATAACACAAAAATTTGTGTGGTATAGCACATGTCATTCATGTTGTGTCATTTGCAGGTAAGAAAGATAAGAAGAAC
>NW_007518771.1:0-236 GCF_000475195.1 Diaphorina citri
ATTTGATCTTAAAAATGGTCTCCCTTAGAGAGTACATAGTTTTACGAAAGATTACTGCTGAATTAGCTATTCACTCACTTAGCATAACCAACAATTCACACAAGCGATTCCTCCTGGTATATTCCATTTGTCAAACGTTAACCCTAAACTTGGCAGAAATTTTTTTCATCTTGGCAGAGATCAATTCTTTATGTGAGTCTTGAGTAATTTGTGTGAACATCACGAGGTTCAATTTT
>NW_007518772.1:0-236 GCF_000475195.1 Diaphorina citri
GCGAATACAATAGTCCGTCCCTTATACCTTTTTATTACTATTGTAATAATAAAGGAAGGACGGACTAAAAATGAATATGTGTGTGTGTGTTTTTGTGTTTGTTTGAACTTATGCCTGGCCAAACCGCTCATCCGATTGCTATGAAACTTTGTCAACTAATTGCTTGCACTCCCGTGAAGGTTATAGGCTATTTTCCGGTTCGTTTTTGTTAAGCTACGCCGAGCACGGTGGGTAAA
>NW_007518773.1:0-236 GCF_000475195.1 Diaphorina citri
GCTGCAACACAGACCATGAAGTTACGTACATACATTTTTCATTCCAGTACTTCCAATACTTGATTATATTCTTCTGTTCATTATCCTAAACAGATAATGTTCGTTCTCGGAACGGCCAGTTTCTCAGACGTTACTATTCTCTCTATCAAAACACCATGAAAAACTCTCTGCGGCTAATATAGCTAGTAAAATTTAGATAGAAGCAAACCAAAAAAGGTCCCAGTCTTCTTCTTCTT
>NW_007518774.1:0-236 GCF_000475195.1 Diaphorina citri
TCTCTCTTGTAAAGCGACATACATGACATCAAAACTTACCTGAACAACGAAATTCATCCAGCAATCAATGTACCTGATGTATATTTGACAGTGTAGATACATTAGTTGAGGGCACTTCTGCAGCACAAATAATCAAGGTTGATACTAATATAAATAATGTTAATTTTGTAAGGAAAAACACATAAATCGATAATGCCCATATCATCAGAATCGCTGATGGCACATGATATACGGTC
>NW_007518775.1:0-236 GCF_000475195.1 Diaphorina citri
CCAGGACCTTACACCTGAGAGCTATGTCCTGTTCAAGTAAGAACGAAACGTCATAGGCTGCTTACAGGTGTCTGGCTAAAATATATTATGTATCACCCCAATAAGTAAAAACTGGCAAACCGGCATTATTCAGGGTGTCCCGCGAACGACTGTACAATGCTTGAGGGTTGATGCAGGACCTAAAGGGTTACCAGAAAAACCCATTTGGTCAGATCTGATTTTCAACAGGGGCGGAA
>NW_007518776.1:0-236 GCF_000475195.1 Diaphorina citri
AATCCTGTATGAATTGTTTCAACACACCCATCCCTACATCCTCTAACTTTAATATAACTTATAATATATAGTGGGAATGAGTTCTTACCTCAAGCATACTCTCTGTCTCAGGTCCATAATGAAACTCCCGATGCAGTTTACCCGAGTACAAATCCTGAATGAATTGTTTCAACACACCCATCCCTACATCCTCTAACTTTAATATAACTTATAATATATAGTGGGAATCAGTTCTT
>NW_007518777.1:0-236 GCF_000475195.1 Diaphorina citri
AAATCAGAAGCCACCAAGTACCATCGATTATTCTGTTTAAACAAATCACAGGAAACAATTTGCCAAGGTCGGTCAGGAAGTTCTGTTGGCAACAAAGGTTCATGTGGATTGTTAGCAAATCGAACACAAACAGGACAGTTTTTAATAAAGTCTTCTATATCTCGCAACATATTTGGCCACCACACTGCATTTTGAGCTCGCAATTTGGCTTTGTTCATACCTAAATGTCCTTTGTG
>NW_007518778.1:0-236 GCF_000475195.1 Diaphorina citri
TGCGGACGTCCACAATGCATTTCTTCATTGAAAGAAAAGTCGAAACGTAGGTAAATTTATTATAAAGTTTATCGGGAAGCAGATTGAGTCTGGCTGATCTAGTCTAGAATGTGTATTTAATAGAATAGAATAGAATAGAATTGGTATGTGATGTAAATGATGATGGAGGTATTACCAACTAGAAGGGAAGGATAAAAAATGAGAGACAGAACAACAGGAGGAGAGAGACTATACTA
>NW_007518779.1:0-236 GCF_000475195.1 Diaphorina citri
CGGCGGCATTACCGGTGTACATTGATGATACGAGCGGATGAAAATCAATAGGTAGTAAAGGAGGCAATTAGTACCTAATGGTATGATATCCACAAAAGTTGAGAAAAATGTTTCTAGTTTACCACAAAGGTTAATGATTTGATTTTTGATTGAACTTCTTTTTTTTAGGATTGGCAATCTTGGATGCAGATCCCCACACCGAAGTGTCTTCCATGTCCCATCAAGTCACCGACTAT
>NW_007518780.1:0-236 GCF_000475195.1 Diaphorina citri
AGGGCTAACGTAATTATTTCATGTTCTGTAATTCTCACCTGAGTACCTACTAAGGTGTGTCTGTTTTCTTTTAGTACACAAAGTCATGCAACTTGTAGACTGTAGGATAGGGAATGAAACTTTTTGATCTCAACTGAATTTTTTGCTGTTTATCCCCCCTAGAAACTTTTCTAGTGTAAAAAGGGGTTTCCTTTGTGTTAACTTAACCTAGATTTTGCCCTGATAGAGGGTTTTTT
>NW_007518781.1:0-236 GCF_000475195.1 Diaphorina citri
AAACGAGTAGCGTTTTACTCGAAATTACACTTTATTTTTCAAGATGAAGTGATTCATCGTTGTTTTTATTTCGTGAAACAACTGCTACCAATGTAGTCCACTGACTCTCGGTGTCTGGGTTGTAGCATACCCATTCCGTAGTATGCCCCTCATATGTGGCAAATCACCGGAGATTTCAAATCTAAAGTTGGTGACATTTGCGGACACGGAAAGTAAGTAAGTATCTATGTCACTAC
>NW_007518782.1:0-236 GCF_000475195.1 Diaphorina citri
CTGCCAGAATGAGACTGAAAAGTCCCTTTACTCCCGCAGTCTAAACAAGGTCTCATGTATTTGGTACAAAATAGGTGTTTTTTATAAATTATTGTGAGCATAAATTTGTGAGCATAAATTGAATAGCAACGCCCGGGCAACACATTGACACCAGGACCAGGACTATGACTCGGAAAAATCGATTGATTGGAAAAAAATCCAAGCCCTAATTGACATCCACATTTATGAACAAAATT
>NW_007518783.1:0-236 GCF_000475195.1 Diaphorina citri
TTTCTTTCTCATTTTCTCGCCAGAATTTATTCACTGTATGCTCAATGGCCTGTACAGCACATTAATCAGGATTTTTCTGCCCCTCTCTCTTCCTTCTCCTTCTCTTCATTTTCCCCCTCCTATTTCTCCTCCCCTCTGCCTTTTCTTCATCCTCCATATTCAGAGACAACCAAATGTCATATTGTCATGACATCATACTATTTAGTCATATTTTAGCTTTTTTTCGGAAAAGGTCA
>NW_007518784.1:0-236 GCF_000475195.1 Diaphorina citri
CCTTGGAAAACCTCAAGTGAAAATGAAAAGTAAAGTATCCACGCTTACCTGAATCATGTTGGCTGAGGTGTGCTGAAAGACTAGAAATGTTCCAAACTAGGGCTACTCCTTGCGAACACTACTGTAGATGCTCTACACACACGGTCTACACTTGTACTAATGTCTTCGGTGACAAAGTTCGATTATATAATCACAAGAGTCGAAACCAATCTTGCAATCCTTCTCCACTCCAAATA
>NW_007518785.1:0-236 GCF_000475195.1 Diaphorina citri
AAGTTTTGTTTTTCGTCTCTCAACTTCTCTTTCTCCTTCTCCTACTTCTTCTATCTCCTTTGTCTTCGTTTTCTCTTTCTCCCTTTTCTCCTGTTTCCCCTTCCCCTCTTTCTTCCTTTGTCTCTCCTATTTCTGCGGTTTCCTCCTGCCTTCCTTTCCATATATTTTCCTCATTCATATTATAGTTTTTCTCGTGTTTTCCTCTTGTGGTGTCTCTGATGTTTTCATCATTTCCC
>NW_007518786.1:0-236 GCF_000475195.1 Diaphorina citri
CATTCCAGATATGAATTCCTCGCAGACATAGAACTTATCTTGAGCAATAGTGTTCTGTATAATGGTCCTGGCTCTCAAGTGACGGAGAAGGCAGAGAAACTATTGGAGGAAGCAAAGTTAGCTCTGGAGAAATATGATGATCATTTGACACAACTAGAGAAAACAATCAGTCAAGTGCGAGCGCGTGCTATGGAACAAGCAGATGTAGATTCATTCTCTACATGGACACAAGACGA
>NW_007518787.1:0-236 GCF_000475195.1 Diaphorina citri
ATCCCAAGTTTGGACTTCGGATATGATGTAAGTACAGTCCGACCAACCTAATGAATTTTCAACGTTTTCATGTGCTACCTATACATCATCGTCTGAAATATTCCATGTTATTTTGTTAGCTGTGAATTTTATTAGGTCGCGGGTTATGAAACAGACCTTAAAGGTCTCTGTTTCCTAATCCAAGGGTCTCGGGTTCAATCCCCAGCTATGTCCAACTGATGAGTCCAAATAAGGAC
>NW_007518788.1:0-236 GCF_000475195.1 Diaphorina citri
CTCCCAGTAGTTTAACTGCCTTCTGTCTTCTGGCCTCGGATAATACAGCCATTAAAACCATGGCAAAGTTCTTCACGGTACCGAACGGGCTCTAACTACTCACATACTTTTTACATTCTGTATTATATTATACCGAAGAAAGAAACTTTCTATTCCCCCCCCCCTATATTTCTTCTCCTCCCTCCCTCCTTTCCTGTCCTCCCCTTCCTCCGTCCTTTCTAGTCCTCTCCCTCCTG
>NW_007518789.1:0-236 GCF_000475195.1 Diaphorina citri
GCTCGTCTCTGATCGGCGTCGGCTAAATATTCGCTCTGGAATCAAAAAGATCAAACTGATAGATATTTCGTTACAAGTGAGTTAATTACGAGTTTGAGACCAATACCTAATGATTTATTATTCTAAGAGGGTTTATAGAGGGAACTGTAACGGGGGTATTATAGTCTCGAAATCGAAGAGAGAAGAAGGAGAGGATAGGAGAAAACCAGCCGTTCCGAGAACGTTATCTGTTTAGG
>NW_007518790.1:0-236 GCF_000475195.1 Diaphorina citri
AATGTTTTATTTTCTTTATTTGATAATAACAAGTAAATACAAATACAAGAGGATCCTTTGGATGAGATTGCTTAATCCCTTTTAATTCACTAAAAACAGAAATAATAGTAATTACAAGTATTATGTCCCCCCTCCCCTTCAAAAGCTATTTTAGCAAAGATATCTACACATGTCTAAAAACTACATGCTCAAGTAAAATAGTTAAAATATTGGAAATTACATTGCAGTATCCGGAT
>NW_007518791.1:0-236 GCF_000475195.1 Diaphorina citri
TGGTGGAGATGCCAAAACTCTCTTCTTATACCGTTCGCAAAAATTGGTGGAGATGCCAAAACTCTCTTCTTATACCGTGCTTAAAAAAAATTCGTGGAGATGCCAAAACTCTCTTCCTATACCGTGCTTACAAATTGGTGGAGATGTCAAAACTCTCTCCTTATACCATACGTACAAATTGGTGGAGATGTCAAAACTCTTATTCTATGTCATACGTACAAATTGGTTAGAGGAAA
>NW_007518792.1:0-236 GCF_000475195.1 Diaphorina citri
CTGACAGTATCACTTTGAAAGTCCTTGGTCTGCGGTTTGGGGTTTAGAATGCCACAAGTTTTGGTCAATCGATAATACGTAACGTTTGAAATGTTAGAAGACTAGGCATGTCCCAATACTGTTTCAGAACCGTATGACCAATCTTACTGTACAGAGATAGTTATGGACCACAGTGTACCTATGTACGTACCAACTTGTTATTTGTGGGTACCAACTCAACCGTCGATAAAGTTAGT
>NW_007518793.1:0-236 GCF_000475195.1 Diaphorina citri
AAGGAGAAGAAAGAAAAAGAAGAAGACAAAGGAAGAAGAGGAAAAGGAAGAGGAAAACTACGACGTCAAAGGAGACAAAGAAGAATGAGAGGGCGAAGAAGAAAAAGAAGAAGAAAGATAAGAAAAACGAGTTAGAAAGGAATGTAATATCGTTAGGTCCTGCATATCACATACACAGGGGGCTTCTAACCTTTAAAAGTTTTTGAATATTTCATACGGAAATGGTGTCGCTTTCT
>NW_007518794.1:0-236 GCF_000475195.1 Diaphorina citri
TTATTGGACTAACAATTGTACTATAATTTTTAGAACAAAATCACCACACATGATCTTGGTACAGGGTCTGACCAAAGTGTTGTTTGTAGGTACATCATGCTAGTGAGGAAGATATAGAGAAATCTGAGACTTCTGGAAGCCTGGACTTGGTAGAGTGGATATTTGATGATCATCTTGAAATTGGTGAAATAAAATAGCTGTAATTGAAGAACTCTAGGTACTTTGATTTGGATTTG
>NW_007518795.1:0-236 GCF_000475195.1 Diaphorina citri
CTGGAAATGAAGAGGCGGACAGACTCGCCCGGGAAGCCTTAACTATAAACTCCCCCCCCAGTCAAAAAAGTACAAATCCGGGACTACAAAATACTCCTAAAATCGAAGATAATCTCAGCGTGGAATAATGAATGGACGTCCCTCACGGAAAATAAACATCGTGAATTCAAGAATGAAAACAAACCCTGGACTCCCTCCTTTAACATGTCCAGGCGAGAGCAAGTTTCCCTGACTCG
>NW_007518796.1:0-236 GCF_000475195.1 Diaphorina citri
TAAATCCGCCTGGAGATATTTGTCTTGGATCTTGACGTTGTGTTATGTGTAAGAGATGTGGCCACAGAAAACCGAGAATGATGTTATACATTTGATTTCAATATTTATTTAGATCGGAGTGGAAGAAGAAAAAATAGTACCGATCCAAAAAGTAAGTAATCCTTGAGGTCAGCCAAGTTAACCGCAAGGTCTACTTCGACACAGTTCTCCTTTCTACCTTGTTCACATTTTCTCAC
>NW_007518797.1:0-236 GCF_000475195.1 Diaphorina citri
CTCAAGTACAACAACCTCCTCTTGAACTACATCAACTTCAGTGTCCTGGTCACTCTCCACTACAGCATCTACCTCCTCCTGCATTTCATCTACACTCGCTTCCATTGCATCAACCAATACATGGACCAGTACATCAAACGTTGCCATGACAACGCCAACATTCTGTTCCCTCATTGCAATGTGATCAACTTGTCGCTCAACATCAATACGGAGGCCAAGCACAAGGCTCGCTCGGA
>NW_007518798.1:0-236 GCF_000475195.1 Diaphorina citri
AAAAAAAAAAAAAAAAATGCACAGAGCACTTGGCATCCATGTATAATAATATTCAAAAAGAAAGACCTATCCTTTATCTGGTCTATCCTTGAGGACTATCTACACTAGACCCTCTTCGAGATAGTCTTATGTGCTATACTACTTCAGATAGTCACAAAATAGTAACTACGGGGAGACATAGAACACCTACGTTCAACAAGGGAGTCCTTGGTACCTTGGTCGTGACATTAGACAGT
>NW_007518799.1:0-236 GCF_000475195.1 Diaphorina citri
AGATAAAGTATAGTAGAAGAGAGTAGTGCTGTAGTATAAATTGTTCCTGTTAAACCGATTCAGACCGCAGACCAGTGATGGAACCTAGAAACTATTAAGTTTGAAGATATAAATGCAGACTTTCTGATAATAATAATAATAATGAGAATGGTTTATTTTAACTATAAAAATATCTTCCTTTTGTTCCTATATAAGTACCCCAATGGTACTTTTCAGGAACGGTTTGAATTATTTAT
>NW_007518800.1:0-236 GCF_000475195.1 Diaphorina citri
TAAATGGATTGTGCTTGAAGGCATGTGATTGGTTCCAATCCACTCGACTCTAAATAAAAGTGATTACATGACAAAAAATAATAATAATAACACAATAGTGGACAGCTAAATACTTACTGCCATAGCAGACTAGAATGGAATCTTTGTCGAGTTGAGTTACATTGATTATGTTCAGGTTCTCCCTACGAGGTACCATTGTAGCTGAAACACAATAGAGATCAATGAGATGAAGAATT
>NW_007518801.1:0-236 GCF_000475195.1 Diaphorina citri
CCAAGTAGGTACAGTATGGTTCATCGGTCTTTCAAATGATTTTACTTCTTCTTCCTTCTGCTCTTGCCCATCTTGTGTTATATCCTGAACGTTATTTTATCCTGAAAGTTGTTCTGTAAATAAATTTTGCAGAAAAACTTTTTGTCCAAATTGAATTTATAGTTCTTCATTTTACATTACTTATCCTATAGGAAAAAAAGTAATTTCTGTATTATGGCGATTGCAGCTCGCTGTTG
>NW_007518802.1:0-236 GCF_000475195.1 Diaphorina citri
CCGTTGAAATACCTAGTAAACCTGTCAACAAAATCGTTCCAGGTGGTACATGTGACCTTTTGGGCGATCCACCAATCATGGGCTCTATCCTTTAGATTAGGAGTAACCGCATAAAGCCATTGGTCAGGCGGGCAAGCAGCCGCTACTAAGTTCGATTCGCATTTTTCAACGAATTCGTTAGGATCGTTTTCCGGACTACCGTAAAATTTGGGTATATTTATCGGAAGGGGTTTGTA
>NW_007518803.1:0-236 GCF_000475195.1 Diaphorina citri
GGGCAGCTTGTTATTACTATTGTAATAATAAAGGAAGGAGGGCTAAAAATGAATATTTGTGTGTGTGTGTGTGTGTGTTTTCGAACTTTATGCCTGGCCAAACCGCTCATCCGATTGCTATGAAACTTTTTCAACTTATTGCTTGCATTCCCGTGAAGGTGTGTGTGTGTGTGTTCGAAATTTATGCCTGGCCAAACCGCTCATCCGATTGCTATGAAACTTTTTCAACTTATTGC
>NW_007518804.1:0-236 GCF_000475195.1 Diaphorina citri
AAAGAAGTGATAATATACAAGAGGAGTGCGCGGAGTGCTCCATCCTATTTGTTTCCATCTTTCCATTGCCACTCCTTTTCAATGGAAATGGAAACTTTTCAAGAAGAAAGCAGGCAAAAAACTGGAAATCGGAAAGTTTAAATCGATGTCGATCGACGAGCAGAAACTATGTTATCGATGCAGTGTGGACGGTTCAGTCGACATCAATCGACGGCCCGTCGACCATGTGTGGAAAC
>NW_007518805.1:0-236 GCF_000475195.1 Diaphorina citri
TCTACATAATTATATATCCTCTAGTTTCTACTACGTGCATTATGGTCGCTATAATGTACCACACACAGAACTCGTAAAAAAATGCCAACGAGGTACATAGGTAGATACATATAGGTATAACTAGATAAAGTACTCCTTTTTATACAGTCGAACTGGAAATGATTCGAAAACCTGATAACTTGAGAAAATGTTCGAGATGTCCTCATTTTTTGTCCACAAACCTAAATGAGAAAGTC
>NW_007518806.1:0-236 GCF_000475195.1 Diaphorina citri
TAACGACAAGCAATGTGAAAGTTTTAGTTAAAACTTACTTTGTTTTGAAGTTACACACATTTGAAGTTACTGCTAGTGTTAAAAATTACGTACAAAGTGCTAAAAATTCGAGGTAATTATTCCTATATTCTGACGGTCTTTTCTGCGTGTTTTTTTTTAATATTTCCAATCGTTTTTTGCCTCATGTTGTTTTCATAATGATACCGTCTTTAATAGTATTCAAGGTGGCTTTTAAT
>NW_007518807.1:0-236 GCF_000475195.1 Diaphorina citri
AAAAATGAAGTGAGGCAATAGAGGGAATTTTCCGTTAGCCGATAAGAAAACTGGAGGAATAGTACAGTAAAAATAGCACACAAAATGGGGTGTAATGAGGGAAAACATTGTATCACGTTGAAACTTTGGGAATAAAGTGCCACTAAAAGAATATGAAGAAAAAGCGTTTTTGGCGGACTTTTAGGTGAAAAAAAACACCTCCCCGCCAGAAATTGCTCGAGACATTTTTGACCCTT
>NW_007518808.1:0-236 GCF_000475195.1 Diaphorina citri
ACAATGTGTACAACATTGACTGGAACAATGTGTACAACATTGACTGGAACAATGAGTACAACATTGGCTGGAACAATGTGTACAAGATGGAACAATGTGTCATTTAACGCCAAAACTACTCGGTTTGTTGCCCAAGACTCGAACCTGGCTTGACCTACTGAAACACTGAGGCTCCAGAATGTCTTTAAACACAAAGGTTAGAAGTCAGCACAGAACTCTAGGTACCAAGTGAAAGG
>NW_007518809.1:0-236 GCF_000475195.1 Diaphorina citri
TCTTTCTCGAGATTTTTTCATAGAGGGAACTGTAGCAACGGAGGTGTTATCGTGCCGAAATCGAAGAGGAGGACAGGAAGAAAGCCAGCCGTTCCAAGAAAGAACGTTATTTGTTTAGAACAGCCATTCTTAACCTATGGTCCGTGGACCACTAGTGATCCGCGAGAAGGTTTCAGGTGGTCCGCGAGAGGTGAGTAAGGAAAAAGTCATCGTGTCTCTATTTTATATAACATACC
>NW_007518810.1:0-236 GCF_000475195.1 Diaphorina citri
GGGAATCAAACCCGCGGCCTACTTGCATGTATGTAGGTATGTGTCCGTTTTTCTTCTACTTTCTTGCTCTCCTATGTCTTCCTCCTCCTCCTCCTTGTTCTTCTTCTTCTTCTTGTTCTTCTTCTTCTTCTTCTTCTTGTTCTTCTTCTTCTTCTTCGTCTTCTTCTTCTTCTTCTTCTTCTTCTTCTTCTTCTTCTTCTTCTTCTTCTTCTCTTCATAATTTACCGGCTTCCTTT
>NW_007518811.1:0-236 GCF_000475195.1 Diaphorina citri
ATCGTGAATTTTGACGTCACGGCATACGCTCCCGTAGGCGATGACGTCACATCAAATGTCCCGAGCAAAGCTCCCTTGTAGGCACCGCATTAATGTGTTTGTGCGCATACGTTTCTGCGCAGTTCTTTCTGCTCCTCCGCTAGCGCGCTTGCATACTGGCAACTGCGTTAAGTCTGACGTCACACATCTTCATTAGAACGGAAAATAAAAATTGAATTTTCGATCGTTTACAGTTA
>NW_007518812.1:0-236 GCF_000475195.1 Diaphorina citri
AAAAAAACTAGGGTGCTGGCAGCCTAATCAAGTGACTGGGTTCCGGAACTCTATTATAAAGATAGCATTCCAACAATCAAAATCAGGGGAAATAACTCAATAGGAGTTGTTCCACCCTAAATTGTCGCACTCCATCACTGAAATTTTCTGTGTAGGTATAACTGACCACTTGAACCCGAAAGGGTCAACTTTTTTCCCTTTAACTTAACTTTACCATTTTCTTTCTCGACCTTAAT
>NW_007518813.1:0-236 GCF_000475195.1 Diaphorina citri
TCTTCCACTTATCTGCTCGGATTTATCGTCAAGAGAGGAAGAGACAAACTTTTCCTTCTTTCTCTCCTCCTCCCTCTTCTTCTTCTCCTTCTTCTTGATCTTCTTCTTCTTCTCTTCTTTCTCTCCTCCTCCCTCTTCTTCTTCTTCTTTTCCTTCTCATTTTCTTCTTCTTCTCCTCCTCCTCCTCCTGTTTCTCTTTTCCGTTTTCCTTTTCTGCTTCTTCCTCTTCTCCTTTT
>NW_007518814.1:0-236 GCF_000475195.1 Diaphorina citri
TTTAAAAATTGCCGCCGGGACAGCTATCTCACGTCGTCCGAGCTCATCTCAGCCCTGTTCATAAACACACCCTGAGAATAGTGGTCTCTGCTGGAAACCCTTGAATGCCCGGTCGCGCTCAAAATACAATGAACCAATGTCCTTTATGTGTTGAACATGGTTACCAAATTTCAACATTAGCGGACGAACTGTTTGGAAGATATGGTGGAACAAACTGGTATGTTGTAAGCACGCGC
>NW_007518815.1:0-236 GCF_000475195.1 Diaphorina citri
CCTCACTCATTTGTGTGTTTTCCTCATTCAATTTTTTTATTGTTCCGTTCAATGTATTCCTGAAAGTAATTACTTTTTTATGGTTGTTTTGCGTTTTTGTCGAGTTTCCCTCTTTTTTTCTTTGCTAGATATTTTATTTAAATCATTCCTATAAATAATTGTCTGCGTACTTCTCCTGTTTATTGTTTCTTGCTCTCTTTTTCTTTTGAATTGATCTTTTGTTTTTTGAATTTTTT
>NW_007518816.1:0-236 GCF_000475195.1 Diaphorina citri
TCTTCTTCTCTCTTCTTCTTTCTTCTTCTTTCTTCTTCTTTCTTCTTCTTTCTTCTTCTTCTTCTTCTTCCTTCTTCGTCTTCCTTCTTCTTCATTCTTCTTAATTCTTCTTCATTATTCTTCTTCTTCATTCTTCTTAATTCTTCTTCATTATTCTTCTTCTTCTTCTTCATTCTTCTTCTTCTTCATTCTTCATTTTTCTTCATTCTTCATTCTTCTTCTTCTTCTTCTTCTTC
>NW_007518817.1:0-236 GCF_000475195.1 Diaphorina citri
TTTTAATTAATTTTGCATTAGTTCAAAACGTCTAAAAGAAAAGGCATGGTAGAATGAATTTTGTAGCAAAGGAGGAGGGGGAGAGAGAGTAAAGTAGAGGAAGCTTTGAAATCACGAATATAATGCAAGAAAGTTGACCTAGTCATTAAAATACACACAATCCTAAATATATACAGCCCCTTGTGTAACTGACTGACTCACTCACTCATACTAATTCTAACCCACTTCTAGATGAG
>NW_007518818.1:0-236 GCF_000475195.1 Diaphorina citri
ATCGATTTATCTCGGGATCTAGAAGTTGTAGAAGAAAAAGAAAAATTCCGTTGGTCCTCATTTTTCCTGCTCTATGACCTATGACTTTGACACATCACCCAAGTAAGCGCAACTGATCTATTCTGGGTATTGGACATTTATAAATTATAAATATGTATACCTACTTTGTACTTATTGAATGGACCTTTGGACCACCCAATATGAAAAAAAAAAAAAAAAAAAAAAAAAAAAAAAAG
>NW_007518819.1:0-236 GCF_000475195.1 Diaphorina citri
GGTTTTGGAAATTACAGTCTCCCTGGCTTTCCCCACTTTACATTCAGTGTTCAGCCCACAACAAAATTCCTGGGCTTCGTAGATTCGTAGAAGATTGACCCATCCTTTAGGGCTGTTTAGCCCCTACATCTAAGCCTCAGATTGGGCTTTTTGTGAAATTACCTGACATGAAAGAGTTCTGCACTTGCTTCCTCCTAGCTGCAGTAAGGCCAGCATGGTACGCCTCGCATATACTC
>NW_007518820.1:0-236 GCF_000475195.1 Diaphorina citri
AGGGAAAATTGAAGATAATTTCACAGGATAAGCCCCAAGAAGACAAGGATACAAATGCTAGAGTATGTGAAAAATGCCTAAATGACTTCAGCCTCCTGTTGTAGTAGCAAAAATATAGGAAGAATTTCGTCCCACAATAATAGCGTTTCGTATACCTATAGTTGATAAAATGTAGTACATAATTGCTCTAGAGGGAAAATCTACTGTATTGGAATACCACATCGAACTCTGTAAAA
>NW_007518821.1:0-236 GCF_000475195.1 Diaphorina citri
CTTTTTAAAAAAAAAAAAAAAAAAAAAAAAATCGGGTAAAAAAATAAAAGAAATGGGAAAAAAATCACAAATACATTTCAGAAAATTGTACAAAACAAAAGCGGAAAGTCAATTCCTATATCTTCTCACAGGGGGAAAATAGCTGAGACCACACCAATGCTGCTTTTCATGGCTTGGATCTTGGTTTAAACTAGAAAAAATTAGATCTGGAAAAATCTCAAAAAAGTAGGTATTCC
>NW_007518822.1:0-236 GCF_000475195.1 Diaphorina citri
CCATCTCCTCCAATCCACTCCTCACATCCGTTCCTTCTGACCCATGAAATCTCTTCTGCGGATATCTCTCCTAGCTGTTGTAATATTATTTACAAAGGCAATACATAAATCTTCAAAACAGAAAGGCGAAATGAAATGGCGTGGAAATTTCCTCTACGCTTTTTTCCTTATTATCCTGTTTCTTCACATCCTCTGTTTTTACCTTTGCGTGTAACCACAGCTGGAGTTTGCAGTTT
>NW_007518823.1:0-236 GCF_000475195.1 Diaphorina citri
TTGGAAAAATCATTACGGTACGGGATTACGGTACATCCTAGAAGAAAAGTGTAAATGTATAAAATGTAGAAAACAAAAGTGCAAACAACTTTTCAATTTATTATCCTTCGAAAAAATTTACTGGGAACGCGATATTGTGAGAAAACCTCTTTTTGGCTGCCATATTGGAAAAATCATTACGGTACGGGATTACGGTACATCCTAGAGAAAAAGTGTAAATGCATAAAATGTAGAAA
>NW_007518824.1:0-236 GCF_000475195.1 Diaphorina citri
CATGACTTATGTAGTAATGTGCATGGTGATGGAAATTAGTGCCCTACACGCCTTACACTTGACTTTAGACCACGCTACACCACTGGAGATGGACTAGAAAGAGGAGAGAGAGAGAGATAGGAGGAAGAGAAAGAGACCGAGTGAAATAATTTAGTATTGAGGAGGAGGAGTATGGAGGAGGAGAAGAAGCAAGGAGGAAGAGAAAGAGACCGAGTGAAATAATTTAGTATTGAGGA
>NW_007518825.1:0-236 GCF_000475195.1 Diaphorina citri
AGTTTTCCATGTTCTCTTTTTGTACATTTACATGATATTAAATAATTATTATGTATTAGAGTGTAATTAGTTTCCAAGCGGTTAAGGAGTCTCCACCCCTTGATTCTAGAATTATCTTTATACTTGGAAAAAAAATCTTTTGTTTGATGCAGTTTTATATTAAACAAGCTGGGCCCGTCCCTCCGGGAATTTTTTAGCCCGTAGTTTATTCGATCGTGATTAGAGAAAATCAGTAC
>NW_007518826.1:0-236 GCF_000475195.1 Diaphorina citri
AGGGTCCAGTGACTTGAGTCAAAATGCAGTAAACTCATCTCCTATATCAATAGTATAGTACCAAATGAAGGTAAGTACTAGGGTCCAGTGACTTGAGTCAAAATGCAGTAAACTCATCTCCTATATCAATAGTATAGTACCAAATGAAGGTAAGTACCAGGGTCCAGTGACTTGAGTCAAAATGCAGTAAACTCATCTCCTATATCAATAGTATAGTACCAAATGAAGGTAAGTAC
>NW_007518827.1:0-236 GCF_000475195.1 Diaphorina citri
TCACGCTAGATGAATGGAAAACAGTATATATTTACTTCTCGATTAAAAAGGACAAGGAAATTCGGGACTAAAAAAAAAGAAAAATAAAAGTTTAATTTCTGTCCCTAGGTACGCACACTGACCCTACATAGGTATTCTTTATCCACGATCGAATAAACTACGGGCTAAAAAATTCCCGGAGGGACGGGCCCAGCTTGTTTTTAATGGTTGTCTTAGAACGAAACATCTAAAGTTCT
>NW_007518828.1:0-236 GCF_000475195.1 Diaphorina citri
TGAACATTTTAAACTATAGTAGAAATTTCTGATTTTATGAAATTAGCCTTAGATTTTTATTATTTTAGTTGGAAATTTTGTTTATTACTCAACTTGAATACTGTTTTATGAGGTGAATACAATATTGCAGGGTCAGAGGATTGACTGCTGTGCAAAGGGGTGAAAAAATAAAATTGAATAATTTAGGTAGTGCCTAGAAAAAAGAAAGTAAAAAACTAGGTGGTGCAGTGGTTCGC
>NW_007518829.1:0-236 GCF_000475195.1 Diaphorina citri
ACGTTTGTTCTCATTTATGCTGACGATTTGAGCAGGTGGAAACTTGATAATGAAGGTAAAGAAATAATTATATGTAAGTAGTGTTTTATTTAGACTGTCAGCTGTGTGTGTCTGTCTGTAAACAAAATATCTCCTCGTCTGTCTGTAAACAAAATAACAAAACCTGCCTCGGTGGTGTAGTGGTCAAGGCGCTCGCCTGGTAAACAGGAGGGCGTGGGTTCAATCCCAGCCGAGGT
>NW_007518830.1:0-236 GCF_000475195.1 Diaphorina citri
CAGGAAGACTCAGAACACTTTGGTTAATAGAATAGAACAGAGTAGATTTGTTTGTTTATTTGCTCGATATAGGACCATAAGAGAGTAAAACCAGGAAGATAGAATATACTTTGTTTATTCTGAACGAATAGCACTAAAAAGTTCCTTCAATCCAGGATTCCAAACAGGGTCTCATGTATTTTATGGGTTAATGATTGTGCTTTGTGTTTAATTCTAGGCGCCACTAGGACCCCTGT
>NW_007518831.1:0-236 GCF_000475195.1 Diaphorina citri
CTATGTTATAGAAACATAATTGTAATTTTTGTAATTGTAATTTTAGGAATTAGAAGAGAGAAAGGGAGAGTGAGAAAGGGAGAGAGAGAGAGAGAGAGAGAGAAAGGGAGACAGAAGGATGTTGATAGAACAATGACCCGGATTGAAAACATTATTAGTCTACAAAGTGGAAGAATGGAGGGTCTGTAAAGGTGCTTAATTAAAGGGGAGGGGAGTGATATTCAGTCAGATATGTA
>NW_007518832.1:0-236 GCF_000475195.1 Diaphorina citri
CACAAGCGTCCAATGTAGCAGTTGTTTCATCGCTACGAAATAAAAACGGCGGTGAAACACTCATCTTTTAAAATAAAATAAAAAAAATAATAAATAAGGAGAAGAAGAGTGAGACGTAGGAGATGAAGAAAAGGGAAAACAAGGTAAAGACAATGATCAAGAAAATCTGGTGTGAACATCACACGACTTTCCTTATCCTATTGAATGATGCTTATTTGAGTGTTCTTTTACAATAT
>NW_007518833.1:0-236 GCF_000475195.1 Diaphorina citri
TGATTATCCGATTTTTACCAAATTGTTACAGTCGCGTCCTTGGAACATACCGGGATAGCATACCAAATTTCATTTCTCGACGACAAACCGTTCTTGAGATATTTTGTTCACAACTTTCTACTTTTTCCCATTTAAACCTGTAGTACGTACATACATACATACAGACCATGGGCTAAAAACCACTTTTTTGGAATCAGGGGACCCCAAAACGGATATTTCCACCCATTTCCCGATTT
>NW_007518834.1:0-236 GCF_000475195.1 Diaphorina citri
GGGGGTCGAACCCACGCTTGTTGTACGCTGTTGTGAGGTGTCACCTGTCCATGGGACAAGTTCAAGTAATCTCGTCATATTTCTACTGTAGAAATGAATTGTCATGTTGTACACCTTATTGATATCTCAAATCTTAACTTTACCATCTTCAATTTAATCACATCGATGTCTTGGCAGAGCATCATCAGATCATCACTATTGACATTTTGACATCAATATCTCGGAGACAGGGTGAT
>NW_007518835.1:0-236 GCF_000475195.1 Diaphorina citri
TTACTTCGTCGATCGACTGCCGTCCACTATGTGAGGACATAGCTTCATACTGCTAGAATGAGACTGAAAAGTACCTAAGTTAACCCTCGCAGTCTAAATAAGATCTTGCATATTTGATTGGTGAATAATACGGTGGCCCCATCACATATAGAAATTTCAGCGCAGCATGCGGGCCAAGTGGCCGAAACTCGGGCGGCGCAGAAAAAAACCAAGTACAAGCAGATTGTTGAAGACTA
>NW_007518836.1:0-236 GCF_000475195.1 Diaphorina citri
GATTTTCCAGTCAATATTCCTGATGGCCCTATTGAAAATATCCCAAATTCTTGCCCCATCGAAAATATTTCCCATGAGGAAAATCCTGCTTCAACTGTTGAAACTCAGACAAGTTCCTCTGTAGCAAAAGTTCAAATAAGTTCCGCTGTTAAAGTTGAATTTCCCGAACAAAACGTAAACTCTCCTTTCACAGCTGAAAAAGTCGCGGAAGATCCTATCAACATACCTACTGCCGT
>NW_007518837.1:0-236 GCF_000475195.1 Diaphorina citri
ATAAGCCAACCTCAGAGATGAAGTGATGGTTGGTGGACTTCGGATCTGCAGGTCGGTGGTTCGAGTCCAAGTCACGGCTTAAAAGTTAGCGACGTGTATTACGAGAAATGCATAATGTCGGTGTGGCGAAAATAGCTTCAGACCCAACCTGGGTCTGTCAGACTGTTGGACAAGCTTTCTCCAGGGTTCTCCTTTAGGAGTTGTTCAACCCAACCACTTTAGATTTTCCTGATTAG
>NW_007518838.1:0-236 GCF_000475195.1 Diaphorina citri
CTCTACACTGACACACCGGTGCGTGATGCCACGCACGTGCGCCATGACGCGTTCGTCACGAAAGTCGTACGGGAAGGTCTCGCTCCATTCGGCCAAGAGCTGAACCAGACGGGGTATGAATCGGGTGAGACGCTCCTGAAAGGGGAAGAAGAGGGAACGGTTAGTGACAAGTGAAGAGTTAGCAAATGTTTCCTCCTGGAAAGATTGACAGGAATCCAGTTCATTTGATTACTAGT
>NW_007518839.1:0-236 GCF_000475195.1 Diaphorina citri
GAAAATTGGGCCGAAAATGTATGCATTTTTTTCTTTTATTCATACCTATTTATAGTAACAGCTTTCTCCTGAAGAAGCTGCTCCACCCTCTACCTATCATTTTAATTATGTTAAACATGTTTGCCAATTTTCATCGAAGTCGGACTAACAATCAAACACAAACAAACGGACAAACACACAAACAACCCAAATAGACAATCAAAATCATTACAAACTAAAGGAATTATCGTCAAGTT
>NW_007518840.1:0-236 GCF_000475195.1 Diaphorina citri
TACCTGAGTTGCTGTTAGACCAGCCACTCACTATCAGGTAGACCTGACAGGTACACCTGATCAGGTCTACCTGGTAGTGAGTGGCTGGTGTTATACGAACGTAATAGTGCTGTATTGGGCCTTCCTCCATTTTTGAAAATTAAATTTCGCTGCTGGGATTCAAACGACACTCACCAGTGTGCCGGTCACGAAAACCCAATAGGCAAATGCACTAAAAAAAAGGACAAGAGTGTTCA
>NW_007518841.1:0-236 GCF_000475195.1 Diaphorina citri
GCTCTCTCTCTCTCTCTCTCTCCTTTTCTCTTTTATTGTTTTTTATTTTTTTTTTCTGATAAAAAAAAATGATAAGAAAGTTGATAGTTGTTAAGATAAAGCTTTAAAAAGTTATAAAGAACAGTACAAAAGCCAGGTAAGTTTGTATATTATTATCAAAAGTTAAAAAGATCCCATTTGTCCATTTCCCTTTTGTTCAAAGGAAAAAAATAGGTATTTGTGAAATTTAGAAAAAA
>NW_007518842.1:0-236 GCF_000475195.1 Diaphorina citri
GAAACAGCGAAGTGATGGGGATTCGGTTCGAAAAACCCGCCGCGAAAGATGCCAAGACAAAAGACCCGAGTGGTGGTGCGGACGCCAAAGCCATCGCGGGAGTAAAGGCTGACGGTGGTGTTGCGAACTCCAAGAGCGAAGAAACTGATGATGGTGATATGTGGGTTGATGCTGATGAAGTGTCAAGTGATGAGAAAGGCAATTCTGGAAGTGAACGTAGCAGGAAAGAGAAGAGA
>NW_007518843.1:0-236 GCF_000475195.1 Diaphorina citri
AAAAATTCGAATTTCCCGCCAACTTTACACGCAAAAAGGCCGACGATGGCCTACGATGGCCCTGTACATAAACACAGCTTGAGTTAGGTAGCTACTTGTATTATTAGGTATGACAATATTTTGCATAGCGAAGCACGGACTATCTACTAGCTAGTCTCTGTACCGTATTGGCAGGTACTTATATGTAGGTTCTGAGAAATCACATCATTTTATGATGCGCAAGGCTGAACCACAGT
>NW_007518844.1:0-236 GCF_000475195.1 Diaphorina citri
GGCCAATTTCAGGACTGTGGGGACTACAGGAAACGGATACTCACTCTCGTGGGAGAGGATGGGCTCTGTCAGCATTGTACCAGATCCCCCAGAATGGGAATGTCTTTAAACTACTGTCTGAGTTTTCCAGGCCGCTTGCCTCACACCATTGATACACATTACGCAGGAAGCGTACGGTCAGAGCTAAGCCAGTGCAGCCAGTGTCATTGTAACCTCAATTACCGCCTAAAGAAATG
>NW_007518845.1:0-236 GCF_000475195.1 Diaphorina citri
AAAAAAAAAAATCTTCAGGTGCAAGTTTTACAATTTGCATGCTGGGTTCAAGAAACTTCGGATGAATGTTACATTTTGCCCCTAAGGGAATTATGTCTTTCACCACAATACGAGTATGTGTAGCGGAGATGATTGAAATCTTGAATCTTTGAACTGTGATGAGATCCTCATGTAATCAATTAGTCCCATGTAGCATGTCGAATCATTGAATTTAGATGTAGGTAGAGACCTACCGA
>NW_007518846.1:0-236 GCF_000475195.1 Diaphorina citri
TGTCTTCTTTTTCTGGAAAAAAATCTAAAGAAAAAAAAAGATGATGTAGAATGAATAAATATTGAAAATTCAAGTAACAATAATGAATGCCATCTCTTGAAAGCGAACATTTAAAAACGTTTCAAATGAATGGCCTGGCCTGCTGTTTAAAAAATAAAAATAAAACGCCAAAGAACATTTTTTAGGACTCCCAATCAGACTCTCTGAATGAAACGGCCTTCTTTTCTGGAGGATCT
>NW_007518847.1:0-236 GCF_000475195.1 Diaphorina citri
TTCTCAACTGTAAGTCAGAGAGTACTAAAAGTAGCACCATTCGATTCCGCGTGAAAAATCACATGGGATTAACTATTCTCTTGCTTATTTGGTAACGGTTCACGAATAAAAGGGAAATTTGTGGACACAGGGAAGTATCGAACCCGCAACTTCTCAATCGTAAGTCAGACATTTCTAAAAGTAGCACCATTCGATTCGGCGTGAAAAATCACATTGATTAGAATATTCACATCTGA
>NW_007518848.1:0-236 GCF_000475195.1 Diaphorina citri
GGTTGATACATTTGTAGCGAGATATAAATCTGCCACGCTCTGTAACAAGCCTCCCGACCACACTCGAAAAAACAATAAACAACAACAACAACAACAACAACAACACAACAATAATAAACAACAATCATGCCGCCAATGCCGTCGCTACTGCTGCTGATAATAAAATGCTCTCCTAGTTATGAAAAATGCATAAATTAATGACCGAGGAACAAGACAACAATGAAATAATTAAAAAT
>NW_007518849.1:0-236 GCF_000475195.1 Diaphorina citri
GCTAAAACTACCCTATTCCCAATAGTATTCCACTATTCCTGTTTGTGAAAAATTATTGCTAGGAGGACCCATTGTTTGCGAAAAATTGTTGCGAGGAAGAGCCCATCCCCGTCGTTTGCGAAAAATTTTGTGATAAGGACCCATTGTTTGTGAAAATCGTTGTGAGGAGGAGCCCATTTTTACTTTCCTCATCCTATAGGAACATAGGAAGGAAAGTAATCTAATCGGGTCAAATT
>NW_007518850.1:0-236 GCF_000475195.1 Diaphorina citri
TGAAAATTTGGACCGATTGCAATACTTTCATTACTAGTATAGCTCCGCTATACTGTAGTAATAGAAAGTAAAAATCCCCCAAAAACCACTTTTTTGGCTTTGATATACATATAGGTCGACTAGGTTTGGATAAGTCCTTCTATGGGGACAGACAGACCGACAGAGTGACAGACACCGAAGCAAATACAATAGTCCGTCCCTTATACCTTTTTATTACTATTGTAATAATAAAGGAA
>NW_007518851.1:0-236 GCF_000475195.1 Diaphorina citri
CGAAGCCCCGGGAGCACGAAGCGCGACCGGCAAAAGTTGCACTTGGCTCCGCCCACAGGCGGAAATAACCTTTTTTTTTAGCGGTTTTCACCGAGTATGTTACTTATACTTTAACACTTAGAAAAAAGGTATGATATCCGCCCCCACAAAAAACATAAACCTATTTAAATACCTCCTCTACCTACTAACAGGCCATGCACTTTTCAAAACTACCACGTCTTTTTCAGACTTGGCAA
>NW_007518852.1:0-236 GCF_000475195.1 Diaphorina citri
TATAGAGAAGAATACATGGTACAACAACCGTTTCCCATTAAAGTACTGCAATACTTACCTAGGTTAAAAATATTAAAATAATGACAACAATATCCTCGAAGCCCGTCATTGACCTCTGGATGAAACCCAAGGAAGTTGCATCTTGGCCTGACACCCGAATAGGGTTTCCAGACGTCCGGATTTTCCCGGACATGTCCGGGTTTTTACATGTTTGTCCGGCGTCCGGGGGGATTTTT
>NW_007518853.1:0-236 GCF_000475195.1 Diaphorina citri
TCAAATTCTCACAGATTACCTATGAATCCCTCGATTCTACCACCTGGTACCAAAGTCTTGCTCAAAGACAGATCATTATCCAAAGGTCTGTACACAATAGTGTCAAATATCGGTCAAGTCTACACCATACGGTGCAACTATTCAAATTGTAAAATGAAAGCTCACAGAAGTGAGATAAACACAATATCTCACTAAGATTATTATTATTATATTATTATTTTAAATGGCTAACACGG
>NW_007518854.1:0-236 GCF_000475195.1 Diaphorina citri
AACAGGGTAAGGTGTCAAATCAGAAGTGTCAAATGACATTCCAACAAATCTACTTTAGGGACTGTGTTTGCTTTACATTTTCCTAATGTAGGCAAAGAACTCGAACTTTCTTTCACAGGTAGGATTGAGGGGACGGAATTCTCTCATAGGAAGGGTGGCCTAAATTCTCCAACACCGTCCTGTCTTTAGGCTCCCGTCCCTAATACAATTTTCAGTCGGGGGGATGAGAAGAAAAA
>NW_007518855.1:0-236 GCF_000475195.1 Diaphorina citri
TATTATTAAATAAAATTATATCGTCAGATATCTTTTTAAGTTAATATCTGTAAACTTATTGAAATATTGGTCCAACGTTTCCAACTAGAATATGATATAGAAAAATAAAACTTAAAACTAAATAATATTTTAGAATCTAAAATAAAAATTCTTCACAATTATCTAAAATAAACTCAATTTGAATTTTGAACACAGATAGAGACCTATATTAAGCTCATCGTATTAATCTAGGGTTC
>NW_007518856.1:0-236 GCF_000475195.1 Diaphorina citri
TTGTATGGCAAACCTACAAATTCTTTTCCTACAAATTATTATTCAAATATACAGGGTGGTTGGGTTATTAGTAAAAAATAATAAAATACAGGACGTTACACAGTCCTTACCTTTATCATTTGATCATTCTTAATATTGTGTGTAGTTAACCACGCCCGTCAGGAGATTCCCAAGATTTGCGGGCAGTGAGTATTGGTATTTACAAAAATAGCTGACGTCCACATTTTTGTGATGAG
>NW_007518857.1:0-236 GCF_000475195.1 Diaphorina citri
CTGAGTGGACTTGTAATCCACTGTTTTATTAAAGACTTGCAATGCAAATATTAGACTTGCAACTCAAATATCAGACTTGTAAGAAAAATAGACAAATATCCGATTTACAATAGGTACGTAAGTAAATAAAATTCCCTCTTTATTTTTTGGGCCTTGTTAAGCTGTCTAGGAATTTTTAAGTGAGTTGTGAGGTCCCTCCCTTTAATTGTTGTGCATCAACATCAGATTTATATAGG
>NW_007518858.1:0-236 GCF_000475195.1 Diaphorina citri
TTAGTGTTATTATAGGGTTAGGTTGAATACAAAAAGGAGCTTTTCTTTTCCACGGACGTGACTTCTGCATGATTACCGGCAGACGCCTTTGATTTGACGCTCTTTAACCAAATTACCCCTTCTTCTCCCTTGATTTCCGGCCAAAAGCCTGCTTATATGACAGTGTGTCCTATTAAGGACACTATTTGAGGTTAAATCACCTCCATTAGAATGAAAATGCCTGACGGGCCCTGAGA
>NW_007518859.1:0-236 GCF_000475195.1 Diaphorina citri
TTTTCAGCCCTTAGAAGGCCTGTTAAGTTCCATTTGATTTGTGGAGACTCAACAGGACTATTAAAAACAGGCTGTAAAGGACTAAAAAGTAGTTCGGTGGAACCCACCCATAGACTTTTAGCAGTTTTAGCTTATAAAACTATTGCTTTTGCGTTTTACTTTATTAGACCACATATTTCCTAACCGCAACAATATTGTGACTTCCGGGAAACACAGCCTTTGAGGGAGTAAAATCA
>NW_007518860.1:0-236 GCF_000475195.1 Diaphorina citri
AGACATCAGGTTACGTAGGTAATTTGACCTTACATATAAGTGGTCCCATGGTCCCTGCATCTAAATGTCATTAGAAATAGGTTTAAAAGATTAATTACCTGTACCTTGTCCTAAAATAATGGATTTTTTGGAGAATTATTGGAGAAAAAGACGATAGGTACCTATCGATTAAGTAAGAAATCAGCCTCAACTCACAGACCAACTAGTACCTAAATTCCTAAATATACGTACTTCCC
>NW_007518861.1:0-236 GCF_000475195.1 Diaphorina citri
AAGGCTCTCGACTGATTTTTATTGCACCCATTAGGTTCAATCTGTTTGCATTTTGCAAACGATTGTATCTCTCCCCACACCTTTCAGAGTCTCATCTTCAACAAACAAACATTTTTATGTCAGTTCTTTTGTCGATATCAGTTTCAGGACAATGGATTTGAAAAAAATGCACCTTTTTTCCCTTTTGAAAATGATCCGACATAAAGCTGAAAAAAAAAAAAAAAAATGTCTGGGTA
>NW_007518862.1:0-236 GCF_000475195.1 Diaphorina citri
TATTTAATTAAATTTATTTATTTTAATTTATTTAATTTACGTAGTATTTACTTAGTCCTTCTTCTTCTTCTTCTTCTTCTTTTTTTTTCAAGATCTTCGATAGAGGGAACTGTAACTGGTCTTATCGTCCGGAAATCGAAGAGAGAAAAAGAGAGGATGGATAAAAGCCAGCCGTTCCGAGAACGAACTTTATTCGTTCAGCATAAAATCCGCCCTTGTCGGGAATCGAACCCGTG
>NW_007518863.1:0-236 GCF_000475195.1 Diaphorina citri
ATTTCCTCTTCTGAAACACCATAAATAACAAGATTCTTTCTTCTTTTCTCGTAGTCCAAACTTTTTAACTGATTTGTGTGATCATTCAATACATGTGTGGCCGAATCCAAGTTACTTTTGATACCATCAAGCTTTGAATTTATTTCATTGTGGTTTCCCGTTTGCAAAGCCTTCATACATCCCAATTCCTTGAATAAAGTTTCCAGTGTTACACCTCCTTTAGCCATTTTCTAATA
>NW_007518864.1:0-236 GCF_000475195.1 Diaphorina citri
CTACCTACCTAACATAACTTACCTACCTACCTAACATAACTTACCTACCTACCTACCTACCTAACATAACTTGCCTACACACCTACGTAGTTAGAAAATTGAAATTTTCCAAAATGGAAAATTTTCTTCTTCACAGCCTGCCTGCCTCCCTCTCCTGTCTAGCTCTGCTGTCGACCATAATTTTATTTTTCAATTTTAAACACATCGGCGCCTTTCATGGAGAGAGATAGAGAGAG
>NW_007518865.1:0-236 GCF_000475195.1 Diaphorina citri
AAAAAAAAAAAAAAAAAAAAAAAAAAAAAAAAAAACAGATCACCTCTTCTAGCATCAATAAGATGATGAAAATGAAGCAGATAATACTCATAATGGTATCATTGATTTTCTTTGTGCCATTCCACATACATAGGTATTCACTACACTGATGGTGATGCATCCTAAATATATACAGCCCCTTGTGTAACTGACTGACTGACTGACTCACGTATACAAATTCTAACCCACTTCTAGAT
>NW_007518866.1:0-236 GCF_000475195.1 Diaphorina citri
AATATTGCATTGACTCAATTCCAATGTTGAATGACGAAACAACTTGATTGCTCTATCAAATAAATAGTATCATTCTATAGTCAATCCAGATGGATATGGGAGCAATGAGTCATCAAAAAAGTAGGCTACGTTGCCAAACATGTCGAAGGTGCAACGCTAGAAAATCTTTAAAAGAGGAAGGTACATTGCACAGTCAGTGCTTCCTACCACATTGCACAGTGATTCACCCTCTTGAA
>NW_007518867.1:0-236 GCF_000475195.1 Diaphorina citri
CTTTCAGAATTAAATAAGGATGAAAACTGGGAGCGAAAATGTTTTACAAAAGAAAGTTGAATGCTCAATGCTCAGTATCAAGTGACAGTATATTGTTTTAACGCCAATTTGTTCATGATCCATACTATTATTGTTTGATCAGTTTGATTCGTTTCTAAAATTTCTAATGGATCTAAGTTGATTTTAAAACAAATTCGTGACAACAACCTGTACAGAAACTTACTGAAATTAGGAAA
>NW_007518868.1:0-236 GCF_000475195.1 Diaphorina citri
TACAACACCATCAGCACCAGGGAACAGTTGAACAATACGACCCAATGGCCAAGACAACACTGGAGTGTTCTCGGACTTCACTATCACTAGCATTCCAACTTCCAACTTGAATGAAGTGTTCTTCTGCCATTTGAGTCTTTCTTGTAATGAACTGAGATATTCATTACTCCAACGTTTCCAAAAACTGGATAGTAGTTGTTGTATGAGCTTGTAGCGATCACCCAACTTGAGGTTCA
>NW_007518869.1:0-236 GCF_000475195.1 Diaphorina citri
CTGAGCATTAACACGAATAATTGACTTCACAACGTGAGCCATAGTTTGCTTTCACAGATGATCATGAACTTCTATAAAATGTTCTAATGGAGACGGAATGTGTACCTATTTAATTGCCACTTGTGTGAGTAATACTTTGGCGTAATATGCCAGGATTCAGTGCATTACTGATTTACTGCAACGAGTGTGGAAACGGGCCATAATTATTGATCGTACTTCAAATGAAGGTTGTTTAT
>NW_007518870.1:0-236 GCF_000475195.1 Diaphorina citri
GAGTCGCTCCCCGTGACGAGTGGTCGTCTGCAGATGCATGACTCCGATCTGGAAATGAAGAA
Organism: Diaphorina citri; assembly: GCF_000475195.1. Classification (NCBI taxonomy): domain Eukaryota; kingdom Metazoa; phylum Arthropoda; class Insecta; order Hemiptera; family Psyllidae; genus Diaphorina; species Diaphorina citri. The sequence goes on from NW_007518870.1 coordinate 63, forward strand.
TTTTTGATGGTGAGAGATTTTTCCTGGAGGTTTGATGGAAAGAACTGTAACTGCTGAGGTTTTAAGGTGTGTCCAAACATAGTCGATTTTTTTTTTTTTTGTTTTAAAAAGATGAGTGTTCCACCGCCGTTTTTATTTCGTAGCAATGGAACAACTGCTACATTAGACGCTTGT
>NW_007518871.1:0-236 GCF_000475195.1 Diaphorina citri
TCGCAATAGCATCAAATTCAATAATCAACTGACGAGTACAGTTAAACCTTTCATACATCTGTTAAACCACGAGAAAATTTATTTGAGCAAAATGAAGAAGAGATTATCAACAACTGAAGGGACTCCTTCTGAGAATAACATTCTTGTAAACAACTATGCAGAACGACCAAAGAACATTGGAAAAATTCCAACCAAGTTTACAAATGGCCAATCTAACTCTATTGGGAATGGACTCA
>NW_007518872.1:0-236 GCF_000475195.1 Diaphorina citri
CAGTGAAAGCCAGAGGTAAGTACTCCCATGGGATTGATGTGGTCCGGAGTTCTATCACCAACGGTAAGGAGAAGTTAAGGAGTTTGGTAAGGCGATGCAGAGTCAGGGAGTTGGAACTTTTCTGTTGAGACGAGTGTTATACTTAGCTATGAAGCAACTGCTGTATCCTGTACTGGACTTGTCTTTGTTGTATACTATGTCCCTATTTCCCTAAACAGGTGAATGATAAATGGAAC
>NW_007518873.1:0-236 GCF_000475195.1 Diaphorina citri
GTATGCTTCACACACTTGAACTTTGAATGTTGGTCCAAGTTTTTGACCAGTTAACTGATTTAGTGGGCAATAGATCTACAAATGAATTAGGTACCTCCTTGTAAATTTCCATTTGAGATTTAAATCTGGAAAAAAATCAAGGAGTGCTCCTTGGCTTGTATCTGATAGGGAACTTTGTTCGGTTTATAGAGAATATTTTGTTTCCTTACAAGCCTTAGACATTTAGGAAGGTTATA
>NW_007518874.1:0-236 GCF_000475195.1 Diaphorina citri
GCACCATGTATTCTAAGTGACAAAGACATCTTCTCTATTTTCGTGTTACATATTGTTGTGAATTTGTGTTACATCACACAACGATAACACCATTATATTGAAAGCTAGTGTGTTTGACAGCGAATGCATCTTTTTTCCAGGAAAGCCACCTGCACACTTCGGATAACTTCCAGTACATATACGTCAATAGCCTCCTCCATACTTTTAAAACTGCTAGGTGCCAAGCAAGGACCAGG
>NW_007518875.1:0-236 GCF_000475195.1 Diaphorina citri
AATCCATAAATACATAATGGCACTGTAGGTACATATGAGAGAATAAGATGTCCTATTTTTCTGAGGCTCATATCAATCTTGAAGTACCAAACCTCCAACTCTTGGAAGTGGCAAACTACATATGATAAGAACAGGTATCCAAGCTACTGTCGGCAATTATAACCAGCTGTTGACACATACGTAATGATTATCTATGGAAAAAACTATGAATCATTCGTGTTGAATGTAACATAGGG
>NW_007518876.1:0-236 GCF_000475195.1 Diaphorina citri
TCTGAAACACCCTGTATGTTATGTTCCTGCTCTTAAGGTCTTCCCAGGTAGGTACCTACATAGCTAACTAGGTAGGTACATACTACATAGCCAGGTAGATATTCTAGGTACCTACTTCTACCTATCTAGAAACTTTTTTGTACCACCCTCAAAAGTTCAACCTCACTTTTACGTGTGATATGGGGTACGCTTTCTGGTGGGATACTGTTAAACTTTTTGCTTTCGTTTTATTCGTG
>NW_007518877.1:0-236 GCF_000475195.1 Diaphorina citri
TCTAGAGATGTGCTTGACTGGTTGATCAGTAGCTAGCAGCATCCCAGATGTCTAGGTATGTATCTCTAGTAGTGCTATCGAAACAATCCTGTGGTTTCTATCCGATATTGGTTACGTCATCGCTTTGGTTTCTCTCCCCCCCTGACTTCTGCGATGATTTACTTAATTATGAGAACGTAACTATCTAACTAGAGAGTTTGGTGTCGTAATAAGCTAGAAAATTGAACCAACCCCAA
>NW_007518878.1:0-236 GCF_000475195.1 Diaphorina citri
TAGGTTACATACAAAATAAAAGAGTAGTTCTTTTCTTGTTATAACTCGCTCAGTCTACACATCTCTACTTGATATGGTGGGGGATTGGAGGGGAGGGGGCAATGCATTGCTTCCAAAAATACATGAGAGATGAGAGAGTAAAGAAAAGAAACAATTTGGTATACAGAATGGAGATGCTGAAAACATGCTGGGGGAGAAATGAGATGTTCTTGCCGGGACGTTAGGGATTAGGTTTT
>NW_007518879.1:0-236 GCF_000475195.1 Diaphorina citri
TTTTTTTTTGTTATTTAATCCAAATACAGACATGTGTAATCTGTCACACTCAACGTCTTTCGACCATTAGCATTCCCTTAACAGAGCAACAATCATGTCAAATTATAAAGGAACAAAATTTTCGTTCAAGAACGTTCTATGTGTAAATATTGTTCTCAAACTTTAGATATTGTTCTCATTCGTCTTGCTTTGTTCACAGGAAAAAAGTTCTTCTTCTTTGAACCTACAGACAGTGG
>NW_007518880.1:0-236 GCF_000475195.1 Diaphorina citri
TCATCAAGTTTGTCAAGGAGAATGAAAACAATAATCTGATTTACAACTGAGATTCAGATCATATGATAGAAGAAGTATTTGATTTGTTCAAGCTCATCCTAGAACAAAAGCCAGATGATATGCAGATGTTACTGCAGAAATATGATCCACAGAACAAGCACTACCAGAACCTCATCAAGTTTGTCAAGGAGAATGAAAACAATAATCTGATTTACAACTGAGATTCAGATCATATG
>NW_007518881.1:0-236 GCF_000475195.1 Diaphorina citri
TGTCATTTTTTTTAAATTACTTATTATTATTGTAAGGAATCAAAAGAAAACTATAATATTAAAATCTTCTCTCTCCTCCTCCTACTTCTTGTCCTTCTTCTTCGTATTCTTCTTTTCTACATTTCCACATTTCTATTCTTTTTTTTTCTGTCCCCTTCTCCTCCGTCTCCTCCTCCTCCTCTCTTCTCCTCCTCCTCTCTCCTCCTCCTCCATCTTTGTGTTGTTTTTAGCAATGA
>NW_007518882.1:0-236 GCF_000475195.1 Diaphorina citri
CATTAGAGGTTCCCCAGATCTGATCAGCTTAGAACATGACGTCATGCTACGATCTTCAAGTTCTTTGTTATTGCTGGTAAAACTTCTCAAATCTTAATTTTCTCACACGTTCTTCGTGAATTTTCATTGGGGCTTTATTAGAATGAATATTGCCAGCTTAGTTAGCTTGGTTGGTAGCGCGTCTGCCTTGTAAGCGCTAGATCGCGAGTTCGATTCCCACCCGGGGAGGATTTTAT
>NW_007518883.1:0-236 GCF_000475195.1 Diaphorina citri
ATAATAGTAGTAGCCTACTGCTGGAGTAAAGGGAATTTTCAGTCCTATGCGAGCAGTATAAATAAGCACTATTATTATATCTATTTCTCCTTCTTATGCCGACTTCTACTTTTCCTCCTCTTTCTCGTTTCTCTCTTCCCCCCATCTCTCCTTTTACTTTTCCTACTCATACCTGTTTCCTGTTCCCCTACATTTCCTTTTCTTCACCCTCATTCTCCTCTTCCTCCCGCTCCCCC
>NW_007518884.1:0-236 GCF_000475195.1 Diaphorina citri
GACATGAAAGGATTTTTCGACAACCTCCAAACCAACATCGATACCCTGGAGGAGCCCCATGACCGACAGAAAGAAAATGCTAACTTTTTGGGTGAGTGAGAAATTTCTATCTCTTCTCCTCTTTCTCATTTTGCTTTCACTGATGCATTTTTCTTCTTAATATTCTTCTTCTCTTTTTGGAGTTATTTTCCCTATGTTCTCTCCCGTTCACACACATCACTCTTTCTCCCGTTTTC
>NW_007518885.1:0-236 GCF_000475195.1 Diaphorina citri
ATTATTTCTTTTTTATGTCTACTGGAAAATACGTGACCGGCCTGAATGAAATATCGGTCAAGGAATGAAGTTTTCAGAATTTAATTCTAAGCTTTCAGAAGTTGCCGAGACTTTACAACATAATTGACTTCATCAAAGGCAGTTCATCCATCCCTGTCACCTTGGAAATTATCTGCCTTGTAAACTCCAGGCCGCGGGTTCGATTCCAGCTCACGACGAACTTTATCCTGAAAAGA
>NW_007518886.1:0-236 GCF_000475195.1 Diaphorina citri
CCATCAGCAGCCCACATCTATTATCTAAAAGTTTATGAATGACACTCATCAAGTTATATTTGAATTTCATTGGTATTTAAGCCCATTTGTTGCCGAAATAACATCACACGAGGGTCTATTGGTCAAGACAATTTGTGATCTTTGAACTTTCTCGTTGAGCTATGAGAGGTATGTGACCTATTGCCCCACCAGTGTTTGATAGTTACAGTGACCTTCATGCCATGAACCGACTGTGA
>NW_007518887.1:0-236 GCF_000475195.1 Diaphorina citri
CTGAGAGCTATGTCTAACTGATGAGTTCCAATAAGAACGAAACGCGTCTTAGGCTGCTCTCAGGTGTTGGCTAAAGAAACAAGAAAAAAATAAAAGGAATAGGAAGAGGAGGAGGAGGAGGAGGAGAAGAAGAAGAAGAAGAAGAAGAAGAAGAAAATGAAGAAGAAAAATAAATTCAATGCTGGAAAATCGTCCTTCGCGTTGTCCCGAGAGAGGAATAAACGAGAAATGGAAGA
>NW_007518888.1:0-236 GCF_000475195.1 Diaphorina citri
ATGAGAGAACAAGCAACAATAACAGCACAGTCTAAATATGGGATAAGTTTATTATCTAAGCAACAATGGGGAGCTAGGGAATTCAAATGTCTTAAACGGCCCCAATAACCCACTCAAAATGAATGCGGAGAGCAGATATTTGTTTAGTTATGCTAGCATTTTTTTTTTCATGGGGCTGTGGTTTTTGGTTATGGGTTTAAATTGAACCTAAATTTTACTAGGTGATGGGTGTCAGT
>NW_007518889.1:0-236 GCF_000475195.1 Diaphorina citri
GTATCTATACCAAAAAGTTCAAAATTGATTATTTTTGTTATATCTATTATTTTGTCTTTTTGTATAATTTTATCCCTAATTTTTTTCTTTTTTATTTCAATTTTTTAAATTTTATGCCATTTTTGTTCTATTTTATCATAGTGTAAGATTTTATTATAATAATAATAATATGTACCTACTCTTAGAATAGGTATATGTTGATGTAAATGAATATTTTCATGTTTATTTTTTCTTTG
>NW_007518890.1:0-236 GCF_000475195.1 Diaphorina citri
CAAAAGTAAAAATTCCATGTAGAATTGAACTGATAAACAATAAAAACTTGCCAAAAGTTTGAAATGTTTAATGAAAATGACAAAATATCGAATACCGAATACTAGTACAGCATCATCAACCTATTAATCTACAACGTATCGGTGTACTAAAGAATCATCCAGCTATCAATGAACATCTAAACGACGAATTTGAAATAAACAAAACAACTTTTGACCTAGATAAAACAAACAAAGAT
>NW_007518891.1:0-236 GCF_000475195.1 Diaphorina citri
ACGAATACAAGTTTTCTTTAGCAGCAAATATGTGCATGCTTTGAACTTTTATAAATACCTCTCCAATGGAAAATCGTCAACCTATGGTAAGATGTATTGTTATAGGTTCCTAGATAAGGAACTAAATGATGATTTGATGATAAACTATGGATATTAGGTAGTATTGAGTTCCAAGAAGCAAGTATGAAAATGATTTGGACACAAAGTACGATATCCTCCGTAGTAAAATCATGGGA
>NW_007518892.1:0-236 GCF_000475195.1 Diaphorina citri
GTTGACGTGCATGATTTTGAAGAGCTAGCGATCAAAATTGATGAAAACGAAGAAGTCGATCAACAATCGATAGAAACCAAAGAAGAAAAAATAAACATAAAACCAATCGAAATTCATAGCACCAAAGTATGTAATGAAGTAGAACCCAAGGAAATCAATAAAGACCTACCAATAAAAATAGACAAAAAAGAGCTCACCTATCAACAAGAAGCACAAGTTATTGAAGAATCTACTGA
>NW_007518893.1:0-236 GCF_000475195.1 Diaphorina citri
TAGCGCGTCTGCCTTGTAAGCACTGGGTCGCGGGTTCGATTCCTGCCCGGGGCGGATTTTATCCTGAACGGATAATGTTCATTCTCGGAATGGCTGGATTTCTCCTATTCTTGTCTTTCTTCTCTCTTCGCTTTTGGGACGATAAAGACCCTAGCAATCACAGGTCCCTCTATCAAACCTCTTGGAAAAAAAAAAAAAAAACAAACAAAATTAATGCATTCAACGTGATATCGCGG
>NW_007518894.1:0-236 GCF_000475195.1 Diaphorina citri
TTGATGTCTTAGGGGATATGCTACTTCTGTTTGATATCTAAATTTTTCGTCTCGGAAGTTGTTGAATAATATTATGAATTTTGCAAGTTGTTCTGGTGTTAACAGGTTCGCATTATTTGGATGGTTTTTAGACAGGTACTTTGTTATTTGCCTTTGTTTGGTATTCAAAGGATTAATCGTTTTCTGAGGTGCATATGTATACATTGTAACTCCATAGCGTAGTAAGGATTCAACTA
>NW_007518895.1:0-236 GCF_000475195.1 Diaphorina citri
TTGTTACTCTTCTTCAAATACAAAAAAATCATGTTCATATCGAGAAATAACTGTTTTCTTTCTTTGTCTATCATCACGCGACGTCACGTGAAGTTCAAAGTTTTCCCACAATATCTGTAAGTAAATGCAGTTTCTTTGTGTTATTATATCACAACTTTGGTGCTCACTGCTCACTGCAGCATTGTAGGATTTTTTCCAATATCTCAATAATCCTAACATCCAATGTTTACCTACCT
>NW_007518896.1:0-236 GCF_000475195.1 Diaphorina citri
AAAAAAAAAAAACACATATCATGACAATTTTCTTAATGAAAATGTCTCCAACTCTCCATGGATATTTTAAGTAGGGACGTAAAACTGGACAAAATTAATACGATTACTACGTGATTCGTTTATTAAATTTAGTCAAGTTAACCTTCCCTTTTGACCCAAGTAAAACCCTAAAATTAAATCACCCAAGTGAATTTTCCCCAAATTTCTATTGGGTATGACCCTACGTTTTGGCTAAC
>NW_007518897.1:0-236 GCF_000475195.1 Diaphorina citri
CAGTTTTGGGGGCCTTATTGGTAATTGGTTGGGGTTAAAGCTAACCTAATACAGGTTTTATTATTCACCTTGTCCCGCGTTTGGTATTAATATTAATTAATAAAAATTTTGTATTTTGCCTTACAGTTTTTACTGGTCTCCCCAGGTCTTTTTACTACGAAATTTTTTGAGGCCCGTTGAAAAATTTGTGTAGATCAACATTGTAAACATTTTATGACTAAATTTCGTAACGTAAA
>NW_007518898.1:0-236 GCF_000475195.1 Diaphorina citri
TCAAGTGCCTATCTTAATAACTACAGTCATAAGGGGCAGGGTTAGTCTGCTTGCCAGGTCAAACCATAGTTTACTTAATAAAGACATGCGAGCATATTGGTCCTGAAAGACATGTGAGCATATTGGTCCTGAGAACTAACTTCATCAATAGAAAGCGTAGACTCTCAGTCAGTAATGTTCATATATCTCTATAACCTCTAAGGTACTAGTCCTACTACATAATTTTAACTGCAATT
>NW_007518899.1:0-236 GCF_000475195.1 Diaphorina citri
AGGCTAGTATACTCCCTATTTAACGTCCCCCAGCCAAATTAAGCTGGTCTACTCCCTGTTCAAAGTACCCCCAGCCAGACTAAGTTGTTCTATTCCCTGTTTAACGTCCCCCAGCCAAACTAAACTGGTATACTCCCTGTTTAACGTACCCCAGCCAAACTAAGCTGGTCTACTCCCTGTCTAACGTCCCCCAGCCAGACAGTATACTCACACGTAATAGACAGCGTTATTTGAAT
>NW_007518900.1:0-236 GCF_000475195.1 Diaphorina citri
AAAACATGGTGTTTTCTAAATTCCGGTGACTAATGGAAAAATTACACACTATAAAGAAAAATAGGTAAATAAAATAAATTAAAATTTATTACTAAAAGCACAAAATCCAAAAATGTAAAAAATCGAATTATTACTCGTAATGTTTACGATTTTTGTTAAAAAATATTAAATCACGAATTCCACTCTACGCGATCACCTGGCGAAGGTAAAAGAGTAACTGAGTACTGAAATAGTAA
>NW_007518901.1:0-236 GCF_000475195.1 Diaphorina citri
TCCTCGCCAGCACACCGAGGTTAAGTAACGCCGTACGTGACCAGTAATTGCTTGGGTGACTGTCCGGGGACATCAAGTGATATGGATGTTCCAGGGTGGGTTTGACTAATAATAGCTGAAATATCGGTAAGAGTAAGAGCTGATTATTTTTAAAGAGGTTTGATAGAGGAAACTGTCTGTGCAATAGTCCTAAAGTAAAATGGACGAGGGATCAAAACATAATAACAGAGGGAACT
>NW_007518902.1:0-236 GCF_000475195.1 Diaphorina citri
CAGGAGATAAAACTGAACTGATTCATTAAGATCGTCAACATTAGGAGGTGAATCACACATTGTACATATATCCCCACGGATAACGAATTCATATCCAAAAATAAATGCTATGACTGCGATCAGTCCAAAGTTCAAATAAAAAATCCGATCCACATTTAATCACTGGATGCCACTAAGTAGCCATATGTTCTCTGAGTAGATTCCACTTTTCAGAGGTATTGTACCTGTTGTATCTC
>NW_007518903.1:0-236 GCF_000475195.1 Diaphorina citri
ATCATTTCATCCAAAACAACCCAAGCCGCCCACCGCCACGAAGCTAGTAATTTTATTTGAATGGAAACAATGTGAACTATTTACAACTGATTAAAATTTTGTCCTCCATAGTTCTGTGGGTAATTTAAATTTCCATGGGCTGTACACCATAATACTCGTACCTAGGGGATATGATGGCAACAGTTAAAATTAATTAACATGAACACTGAACAGACATGCTATAATTCAATTTACTT
>NW_007518904.1:0-236 GCF_000475195.1 Diaphorina citri
AAGTACTTTTTTGACACACTATGGATTGTGACCCTGTGATTTTATATTTCAGTGTGCCTCCCCTGGATATGACCCAAGTTTTTTTTTGTTTCCAGCGATACCCCTGTGAACTGAGCCTTCAAGCCCGATTTACACTAGCCCCATGTTTAACACGGATACTGATATTTGTCACGATAAGACCTCAGTAGTTCTGTTACAGTTCCCCCTATCAAAAGACTTATCGGGTTTTAAAGCAA
>NW_007518905.1:0-236 GCF_000475195.1 Diaphorina citri
CGATTTTGATGAAATTTGGTACACATAATCCTTGAATCAAGGTACACATGTAGTTCAGTACTTACACTCATCATAGAAGCCGTATATCCGGACAATCGGTCCGATTTTGATGAAATTTGGTACACATAATCCTCGAATCAAGGTACACACGTAGTTCAGTACTTACACTCATCATAGAAGCCGTATATCCGGTTGATGCTGGCACACTCGTGATTGCCGCGGAGGAGGAAGAAGTT
>NW_007518906.1:0-236 GCF_000475195.1 Diaphorina citri
TCACCTGTATCCCTAGGCAGGGGTCCTATAACAGGGTGCTATCATCCGGAGCCAGATGAACCCTGGTTTTTTAACGAGATTGATACTCCTCCGGCTCCACACTTCCTGTCTCTTCAGTGACAGGCCCCCGGCTTGCCACGGGTGTAGCGGTGTTATGTATACATACATACATGATTCAGGTATCCATCGTGTCCGATGATTCCATCTCTTCAATGACTGCTCTGCATGTGACATTC
>NW_007518907.1:0-236 GCF_000475195.1 Diaphorina citri
TCAATAAAAGAGTTTTTTTTTGTTTGTTTTTTGTCAAAGGGTGTTTAAAGCCCCCCCTCGTCAATAAAAGTCTCAACAATTAGTTAGTTACCTCTACAATGACCTTATAAAAGAAATATAGTTAAAGCACGAAACAGACTACAAAAGAGCTTTCGATTGAACAACCCTGTATATAGATAAATAGAATTTTTAAATTTCGAACAACTTCCCTTTTAGTTTTCCTCTCTCTCTCTCTC
>NW_007518908.1:0-236 GCF_000475195.1 Diaphorina citri
CTCCCTCTCCCTCTCCTTTCTTTCTCTCTCTCTTATGTACTTTATCTTGTCTTTTTTTATTATTTTATTCTCTCTCTCTCTCTCTCTCTTCTGTTTAGTTTCTTCTTTTCCTTTTCTCCCTCTTCCCGTTTATTAAAAGAGAGAGAGGGAGGGAGCGACAGTTAGGGTGGGTGTGACACTTTGAAAAACTAAAGAAGTATGAAAGAGAGAGAGAGAGAGAGAGAATAGAGGATAAC
>NW_007518909.1:0-236 GCF_000475195.1 Diaphorina citri
GAGACAATATTTTGTTGAAAATTTAAAAATGCTCCCACAACTTGAATTTATTCATTAAAATTTTTGGTATAAAAAAAAAGTTTTTTTTTTCAATTTAAAATAGATAGTGAGCTTCAGAAAAAGCAAAGTTCCTTTTTATTCATACAATGACCTTAACCATCAAAATAGATCGATGTGAACACCAAATCATGGACGAGAGGAAGAAGAGAAATATCATAGTCAGAGGTCTAGGCATG
>NW_007518910.1:0-236 GCF_000475195.1 Diaphorina citri
ATATAATATCTACCTAATTATCCTGGAGCTACATACATAGATATATACCTAAGTACATAATTATCATCCTTCAGAACACGTAGGGCGTAAGGCACAAATTTTAAAATTTCAGTTTATTCGTTGATTCTTTCTCCTCCTCCTCCTCCTCCTCCTCCTTCTCTTCCTATTTCTTCTTCTTCCTCCTCCTCTTTCTCCTCTTCTTCTTCCTCCTCCTCCTCTTCTTCTGCCTTTTCCTC
>NW_007518911.1:0-236 GCF_000475195.1 Diaphorina citri
CCGAGCAGCTTGGAAAACAGAAACACGAAATGTCGACCCCACTTGAGTGGGAAAAGACTAAGTAAAAGAAGAAGAAGATGTTGGAGAAATCAGTCCGGTGCATGATTACGGTACATCCTAGAAGAAAAGTGTAAATGTACAAAATGTAGGAAATAAACATACAAACAATTTTTTAATTCATTGTTTCTCGAAAAAAATTACCGGAGACGAGATATTGTCACAAAAGCTCTTTTTAG
>NW_007518912.1:0-236 GCF_000475195.1 Diaphorina citri
GTTTATGAGAGCGGCGGATGGGTGGCTCACATCCCATTGTCTTACGAAATACATATACAGGGTGACCGTTCAGTAATAAATAAAACTAAACAGAGTGGACAGGATTCTGAGCAGCTTGCAGGTTGGAATACATCAGTCGCTACACAACATGTCAAACGGTGCATTTTTCTGCGATATCAACAATGCAACAAATAAAAAATAAAATAGAAACAACAAGGATGAGTATCGATAACATT
>NW_007518913.1:0-236 GCF_000475195.1 Diaphorina citri
CCAGATTTTTCTCCTCCAAAATTCCTCCTATTACCCACCAGACCCTTACTTTTCTCCAACCAGATCCCCCTTTCTCCTCTCCAAAATCCCTCACATTACCCAAACATCCCTTCTTCTTCCCCCCAATAACTGTCCCTCCAAGACCCCTCCCTTTCCATCACATCCCTCCTTCTTTTCCCTCAGACCCTTCCTTTTCTCCAACCAGATCCCTCCTCCCCTCCAAAATCCCTCCCATT
>NW_007518914.1:0-236 GCF_000475195.1 Diaphorina citri
AATCTGGACGTGTAGGTATACCAAGCTTTAAAAAGCTTGTTTCTTATTATAATATCGGATTCAAACAATATTATTCGCAGGTTTTCCAGGTGATTTATTGCAATCGCAATATGGGCAGCGTGTTTCAACAAAGAAGGTAAATTTATTAGATGTACAATACGGTTAGTCCAGTGGTAACGCGCTTGCTTGCCATGCAGAAGGTCCCGGGTTCGAATCCCACCATCGACAAAAAAATT
>NW_007518915.1:0-236 GCF_000475195.1 Diaphorina citri
TATGTCGTTAGTTAGTAGGGAAAATTCTACCTATTTAAGAGGCAATTACAGAAGAAAACTTAGAAACTTGAAAAACTAGACCTATTATTTTCTTGTTTGCCTATGAAAAATTCAAAGAAATTAGAAAACTCTACCTACCTATTAATTTAAACGGTTCTAAAAAAGGTGCGAAAACGGAGCCTTGGAAAACAAAGAATACGACCATAAAGTTTCCATTCTATCGTCTTTTTGCGTAC
>NW_007518916.1:0-236 GCF_000475195.1 Diaphorina citri
ACTAATGACAACTTTTTTTACTCCTCACCGGTGCGACCGGTTAGCTGGTGCAGTGACCGCGTAGTTTTTTTACTCCCGGTCACATTGATGACATCATCTAATCTACTAACAGTTATTAATCGATTAATAATCGATTGATCGATTAAGAAAAATATTCGTAATCGATTAATCGATTATGAAAAATAATCGAAACTGCCCATCACTAGTGGGTATACAGTGACGTTAAAAGCGTTAAA
>NW_007518917.1:0-236 GCF_000475195.1 Diaphorina citri
TAATCGCGAAATCCGCGAACATAATCGCGAAATCCGCGAGCATAATCGCGAAATCCGAGAACATAATCGCAAATTCCGCGAACATAATCGCGAAATACGCGAACAGAATCGCGAAATCCGCGAACAGAATCGCGAAATCCGCGAACATAATCGCAAATTCCGCGAACATAATCGCGAAATCCGCGAACATAATCGCGAAACCCGCGAACATAATCGCGAAACCCGCGAACATAATC
>NW_007518918.1:0-236 GCF_000475195.1 Diaphorina citri
AATTTTGAGAACCACTGCAAAAAATGGTTTTTTATGAGATATAACTATATGCCAAATTTCAGATTCCCATCTTTAGCCATTCAAAAAATATTCAGGGGTCCCCGGACTTTTGAAACACTCTGTATTTTAGCACACATTCCTTCAAACTTGTCTTCTCCTGATTATGGTTCATCCATTTGAATATGGCAGCAAGGATTCATCTAAAAAGTAGGCTACGTTGCCAAACGTGTCAAAGG
>NW_007518919.1:0-236 GCF_000475195.1 Diaphorina citri
TTTGGTTTTTTTTTTTTTTTTTTTTTTTTATATTAGGGCGTTTCAAGGGTTAACAAGTACCAGGCCTTTTTGAACTCTTGACATTCACATGCCCCCAGCACGCAATTTTTACTTTCTAATTTCTATTACCGATGTGTATAGGGAATGTTGTTATTGACAGTGGATTCTTAGTAGATAAAGTTTTTAAAATTATTCTTAGTAGATTTTTTTTTTTTAATATTATTTTTTTTTTCCAT
>NW_007518920.1:0-236 GCF_000475195.1 Diaphorina citri
GTAGAGGAAAAAAAGAACCTACGATAAGTGCCTACATAATGTGAAAATAAAAGCTTTATTTATTTAGGTAGATTTTTTTAGTATTTAGTAAAGTACCAAATATTATGAAATGAAGCTCACAATTAATAACTAACGTCTTGACAAATAACCTGTAAATTTTCTAAATAAACTAATATTGATGGATTGAATAAATTGGTCAGAACAAGAAGAAGTGTACCTAAATATGAAGAAAATTG
>NW_007518921.1:0-236 GCF_000475195.1 Diaphorina citri
CCGCCCCGGGCGGGAATCGAACCCGCGGCCTAGCGCTTACGAGGCAGATGCACTACCAACTAAGCTAACTAGGCTGGCGAAAAATTGTTTTTCTTATGTGTAAGCATCCAAAATTCCAAAATAATCGATAGCCAGCCAAGCGCTTCGATTCTCTTCGGGGCAGATTTTATCCCAAAAAGATAAGGTTAATTTCTTAGAGAGAGAACTAGACTAGGGAAAAGGAGAGAAAGAAAGAC
>NW_007518922.1:0-236 GCF_000475195.1 Diaphorina citri
AGGCACTTGAATTCTCACGAATTCTACTCTTGAAGGAAACGATCTTCCATTATTTAGCTCTATTTATTTATTACTAATTGATTATTTTTTGTTTGCCACTAAGTTTAAAGAGAAGTGATCTGTTCCTCTCATTTGTGGTAGTTTTGTACTTCTGTTCATTGGGATTCCTGATTTTTATTTTCTTAGCCAAATACATCTACAATGTATATACTTATAAAGCTCCCAACTCCAGAGTT
>NW_007518923.1:0-236 GCF_000475195.1 Diaphorina citri
AACACCTCCCCCTTCTCAGCTTCTACTCGCACAGTTTTCCTCAGTGACAGCAAGATGGTTCGTTCCGCCTCTGTCTCTTCTGCGAACAATGAGAATCGAACGAGTCACGTAAAAAAAAAACAAGCTGAGCCCGTCCCTCCGGGAATTTTTTAGCCCGCAGTTTATTCGATCGTGATTAAAGAAAATCAGTACCTACATATGTACCTACCTAATTTGTTTAATATTCAGTTTATTAT
>NW_007518924.1:0-236 GCF_000475195.1 Diaphorina citri
TACATACTTTAATGTTGCTGTGATTGACAATAAGTCAATTCCTATACAAATCGGTACAACGCAGAGATACATACAAACCTCAAGTCCTTGAAACAACACAAACAGACATAAATATTTACATATACATTTGTACGTGTGCTTACATAATTATGCCCTCTCGCTAATTAGTACTCATTATCATTTCAAACCCGTCCTATCCATATCCTACCAGGCAGACACATTCTTTGCCTACATAC
>NW_007518925.1:0-236 GCF_000475195.1 Diaphorina citri
ATAGTAGTAGCCTACTGCTGGAGTAAAGGGACTTTTCAGTCCTATGCGAGCAGTATAAATAAGCACTATTATTAGGTAGCATGTGGCAGGCCAAATTCTGGTCTAAGTACGCAGTGTGGGTTATACTCAAAACATTTCGCAGCCCTTTTGCCAGCCTAGTTAGCTTGGAGGGTACCGCGTCTGCCTTGTAAGTGCGAGGTCGCGGGTTTGATTCCCGCCTGGAGCGAAGTTTATCC
>NW_007518926.1:0-236 GCF_000475195.1 Diaphorina citri
GTGTTTTTGATAACTAAGTTTTTTTAAAATTAGAGACCAAAATTTTCGCCTGTGGCCATAAAAATTTCAATTTCGTTATTCTGGTTTCTATAAATTTTAGCTCACAATTTTCAAAAATTTCGCCTGCGGCGCTGCTCATTTACCCCTTTTTTTGTGTTACCTTCATCCCCCCAGGATATGTGAATGTGTAGACTGTATAATGACAAACTTCAGGTTCATGCTTTTTAAAAAAATTC
>NW_007518927.1:0-236 GCF_000475195.1 Diaphorina citri
ACCAAATAAGCAAGTGAATAGTTAATCCCATGTGATTTTTCACGCGGAATCGAATGGTGCTACTTTTAGCACTCTATGGCTTACAGTTGAGAAGTTGCGGGTTCGATACTCCCCTGTGTCAACAAATGTCCCTTTTATTTGTGAACCTTTACCAAATAAGCAAGTGAATAGTTAATCCCATGTGATTTTTCACGGGGAATCGAATGGTGCTACTTTTAGCACTCTCTGACTTACAG
>NW_007518928.1:0-236 GCF_000475195.1 Diaphorina citri
AGCCATTTTAAAAATATATCCCATTATATTCCCAATTTTTGGGGGGAGGCTACCCCATTTTATGCCCACACATTTTTTCTTCTATAATGTGTAACTGTGGACCGTTTAGCGTTTGAGACATAATAAAAATGGACCATCATATACAGGGTGTTGGATGAAAACGGTCTGTCCTGTATGAAGCATAATCAATCTGCTCCAGTGGTGTGGTGGTTTCAACATCAGGAGTATGGATTTAT
>NW_007518929.1:0-236 GCF_000475195.1 Diaphorina citri
ACCCTTCTGCGGTTAGAGTACTTTGCAACAGCCGTTACTTCCAAATAACTCTCTCATTCTGCTACACCTTCTAACAGTTCTCTCTTTTTTCTCTGACATATCCAGATCCGAAGTCCATCGCGCTAACCACTACACCACAGAGGTTGTTCAACTCAAGATAATATTTTCTATAGCAGCCTCCTCTTATCTCTGTTACAGTCATTACTCCCCTCCTGGCGACCTGCACCGAGGTGTGT
>NW_007518930.1:0-236 GCF_000475195.1 Diaphorina citri
AAAAAAATGTATTGAGATTATTGAAAAGGGACAACTTGGGATGGAAATTTCTCCTCTTGATGACAAAATGACAAGGTTTTCTTAAACAACCGTAGACTAGACTAGACCAAACTAGACTTAACGAAGCCTTTCTAGGTAGACCTAGGAAATAAGAAGGTTTCATCTAGTCTGATTTTGCAACCATACCTAGTTATTTTACCTGTCCAAATTTTTCATCAGGAAGTCTTTCGTCTTCC
>NW_007518931.1:0-236 GCF_000475195.1 Diaphorina citri
TAAGTAAGTAAGTAAGTAACAACACCAGACCATCTGAAAACATTCTACACCAAAGTCAAAAAAGCACATCATTTGCTGAGAGGCTGAGACACGAAAAAAAAGTTCAAAACGAACGAAATGTAAACTTAGAATAGGAGAGAAGTAAAAAGTTACTTCTGTAGTTTCACATCACAATGCGTATGTAGCAGTAGGCAATGCAGTAGAATAAAAATTAGACAGAAAGGAGCAAGAAGGGG
>NW_007518932.1:0-236 GCF_000475195.1 Diaphorina citri
CTACCTAGATGTACTTAGGTAGGTACTGTAGGTAAGTATTTGGTTATAATGGTCGATTCAAAATTTCAAACTTTAAAAATAGAATTTGTAAAATGTGCACAGCAAAATAATACATATTTAAGGAAATTGTAAAGAAAACACATCCACTAATTCATCAGTTTTCATCAAGCTAAACATAACAGAAGATTTGGTCCATAAAGCGAACAATGGTCAACTTTGTTGATTCTTCTTATTCT
>NW_007518933.1:0-236 GCF_000475195.1 Diaphorina citri
GTCGACCTATATATCAAATTAAAGGTCTTTTTACCAGGAATACGAAAATGGTGGTGCAAATTTTGTCCAGAGAACCATAAAGCCAAAAAACCAAAAAAACTTTTTTTTGGGGGATTTTTTTCACATTTTCTCACACAAATGAGCTCTGATCTCGAAATTGACGACCTATGAACTCAAAGCGAGAAAGTTTTAGATAACACTTCAGTCGATCATTTAAGACCGGTTTTAGCGTCACC
>NW_007518934.1:0-236 GCF_000475195.1 Diaphorina citri
GCCCTGCTACCTTTGCTTCTTTCCTACAGGGTGACAGATTAAATTCATTGAAAATGTTTGAATCAACCTCAAGAATGTCCCAATTTTTTCAATAATGAAAAACCCTCCTGTATCAGTGAGAAAAAAATCTGGTGTGAACATCACACGACTTTCCTTATCTTATTGAATGGTGCTTATTAGGGTGTTCTGTTGTAACATTTACAATATCTCTAACCGTTTAGTCGATATAGCTGAAA
>NW_007518935.1:0-236 GCF_000475195.1 Diaphorina citri
TTAAATCACTCTCCAAAACACCTTCCTCTCAAATTTCACTCAAACATCTCACATGTGCCGGAATGAAATCTATATAGGAATCTCTGAATGCAATAACTTGCAATACGTCCTGATGTTATGCACATGCAGGAGGAGTAGAAGAGAAATAAGAATTCCATGAGGCATACTACGGGATGGGCATGCTACGACACAGGCCACAAGTGTCTAATGTAGCAGTTGTTCCATTGCTACGAAAT
>NW_007518936.1:0-236 GCF_000475195.1 Diaphorina citri
AAATAAATACGGTACACAGTGAAATATAAAACTCAAAATCAATTTATTAATAAATATTAATAAAAATTTTCTTCCTTCCGTCTAATTTTATTACATTTTCAATGTAGGTAGTATACACAATTCGTCATACAATACAAATCAACCTTTGAATGTGCCAACACTGAGTCACTGATCTTACAAGGCTGCTTATTTCCCATAAAATAGTTGATGGAATAAGACTAAGTTCATGGATAAAA
>NW_007518937.1:0-236 GCF_000475195.1 Diaphorina citri
TATATCGAATGCTATTTGAGATACATCTAGCATCAAGTTTGTCACGACTTAAATTCTGTGGTAAAAGTATCCTTCTGGAGTTATAGCTCTCTGAAATCTACACTGTCTAGTATACCACTATACTTGGATATACTTAAATTATACCATAATGAGATGGAACTTTATAAGTAGTTCTACCCACATCCGAATAACTGGAGTCATATAAATGAAAGTCATATTGATCTCTTCGGATGTAC
>NW_007518938.1:0-236 GCF_000475195.1 Diaphorina citri
GCAGAGGGCATCAGGCTAAGGTGCGGCGGAGATAAGGAAGAAGATTACCCGTACGTGTTTTGTGTGCACATTTTTTTTAAAACGGGGGAAAAAGCAGGACGGATTTAAGAGAGGTCTAGGTTCCTGAAATTGAACGTCACGCCGCTCTGTTCGTTACGGTTCATAGTAAGAACTTATGCTTAATATTAATAGCCTGTCGATATACCTGTCGAAAATATACATAAGACAAAGATTGG
>NW_007518939.1:0-236 GCF_000475195.1 Diaphorina citri
CTAATAAGTATTTTTATTCTAATCTTAAATTACTAAAGGGATCTAAAACTAACTTTTGTACATGGACACAAGTAGATTCGTCTGGCAGGTGGTTACCAGCTATGGGTACCTAATTGTTCAGTTCATGCGGTTTTACACGCTTTAACCGTCTGGTTAGATCTTCAACCCTAAGAAGATGGACAGTCTCAGGGTTGGGGTGATCCTGTAGCCTCTCAAGATGTCTAGAGGCAATTTTT
>NW_007518940.1:0-236 GCF_000475195.1 Diaphorina citri
AAACTCTGGTAGCGGCTTATCACACAAAACTGCGGAACATGATTGCACCCATACCACTTGTGGGAGATGGCAGACCTTAGTGACAACGGAACAGAGAAACGGCATACTACGAAACATTGCGCTGGACCGGGGCCAACTGCAAATATGCATAGGGTCCATGGTGCACTGTTCATTTGCCGGTTCGTTCGGAAGGCTTGGGGGATTTTTCTTCCCCTTTTTGAGGTTTGATAAAGGGA
>NW_007518941.1:0-236 GCF_000475195.1 Diaphorina citri
TTAAGTTATATTTCTCCTACCATAATGGCGGAACCATGATTTCATGTGACACATGAATCTGTCCGCAAAAGGTTAATCCTCATCACTTGAGAATTTGACCATACCAGTGGTAGCCTTTTGCTGAGGTTAAGTGACTCTAGTCCTATTCAAGCAGTATATGGTACTTGTGCAGAAGTCACGTCCGTGGAATATTGCTACCAAAGGAACTGGCACAAACAAGCAGTGACCCTGGTTAT
>NW_007518942.1:0-236 GCF_000475195.1 Diaphorina citri
ATGTTCTACTGCCCAATACTTACAATCTGGACCAGTATAGCAAGCTGTTTAAGAAATGCAGCAACTACAAGAAATTACCCAATGAGTATGTGAATCACAACATAAGGAGAAACAAGTTGCTTGTCAATTGGATGTCACATAATTGTGTTCATATTGAATGGAATATTGTTGATCAAGTGTCTGACCAAGATTGGATTGGACTCTACAGATTAGGTAAGTGTTCATAATCTTTATCT
>NW_007518943.1:0-236 GCF_000475195.1 Diaphorina citri
TTTAGGAAGGGGTGACACCGAAAACCATGTATACGAACAAAATGGCGGCCTTTTTTTCAAAATGGCGGCCAAAAAAGGAGTTTTTTTGAGAATATCTCGTTTCCGATTAAAAATTTCTAATAACAATAAATTAGAAAGTTGTTTGTCTTTTTATTTTATACATTTTATGCATTTACACTTTTTCTCTAGGATGTACCGTAATCCCGTACCGTAATGATTTTTCCAATATGGCGGCC
>NW_007518944.1:0-236 GCF_000475195.1 Diaphorina citri
AGAGAGCACGAGAGGAAGTAAGAAGGTGGGAAGGAGAAAGAGGGCGAATAAGAGAAGGATGGAGAAAGAGAGAGAGAGCGAAAGAGGTAGAAGAGAGAGAGATTCAAGGAGGGAGAGAGAGGGAGTTAGGGAAGGAGGGAGAGAGAGAGAGAGAGGAAGTTAAGGAAGGAGGGAGAGAGAGAGAGGGAGTTAGGGAAGGAGGGAGAGAGAGAGAGAGAGGAAGTTAAGGAAGGAGG
>NW_007518945.1:0-236 GCF_000475195.1 Diaphorina citri
CGTCAATGGAAAATTGGAGGTGTCACAAATGAGCAGTGGTCAATGTTATTATAGGGTTAGGTTAATCACAAAAAGTAGCTTTCTTTTTTACTGTCGTGGCTTATTATTAACAGTGAAGCAAAGTCTTGAAACAAGTCAACACTTTGAACTTTTTTTTATCGACTTCAATCGCCTTCCGACGATTGTAGTGCAAACGCACTTTGAGCTTTTTGTCTCACCGTGTGATCGTGGAAAAT
>NW_007518946.1:0-236 GCF_000475195.1 Diaphorina citri
TTCACCTCAATTTAAGTTCCTTGCCCTACATCATGTTGTTCTAGCCTTGGTTTGAACAAATAGTGGGACAAAATAGGTACCCTTACCTGTACGCTGAAGTTATCAGGGAACATAGTTCTCGCCGTTATCATCCATGATTTGGATGCATACGGGTCTCCTTGTTTCAACGCTAACTTGGCCTGGTAGATCAAATACTGCTCGTTGGACATTGCATCTGTGTTCACAACAGGGTCTTC
>NW_007518947.1:0-236 GCF_000475195.1 Diaphorina citri
CGAGATGAAAAACAAGACCAAGAATAGTAGGCCATCATCTGTGAAAGGTAAATTGAGCAATTTAAAAATAAAATATTTCTTACGTTCTTACAGTACCCTCTATCAAACCTCTTGATTGCCAGCTTAGTAAGCTTGGAGTGAAGAACAAGAAATAGTCCTACATACTGGACTCCACACACAGGAATTCCGTCAGAAAAGACCCCCCTTTTAGGTAGTGCGGTTGCCTTGTAAGCGCT
>NW_007518948.1:0-236 GCF_000475195.1 Diaphorina citri
ATACGCGAGTGGAGACTATGATAGAAAAACATCAACACTTGGAGAATAAAGAGAAAGAATTTGCAACTACAAAAAAAAGTTCCTTAGAGCTAAATGTTTTATTTTATGCAGAAATATTACTTTTACATTGATACAGGGTGCAAGATAACTTGCAAAGGTACGAGTATGTCAAGCATAGTTACCTACTTGTACATTTTTATAGACAACTCTGTAATCAATAATCATGGATAAAGCAC
>NW_007518949.1:0-236 GCF_000475195.1 Diaphorina citri
ATCACGTCCCAAATTTGGGTGTATAACAAATTGTCGATCATCCATCTGTCGTGGATGTGATTGTCTTTCATTCGCGACAACACAAACAATTGATACTCGAGATCAACGTGACGACGTATTTCGTATTTGCTTTTGAAAATAGGAAATTTATCACAATGGTCGTTGTAATCGCCGACGACAACGGGTACGCCTTCTTTCAATTTGTTCTTCAACAACGATGTTTTGAACATGCACGC
>NW_007518950.1:0-236 GCF_000475195.1 Diaphorina citri
TCTTTTGTCCCCCTCTTCAAGAATAGTTTGATTGGTAAAAGTTCCCACCCATTTTGTGACCATTCCCCACTGTGCAAGCAGCGTTTTTTCTTCATTTTCCTCGGGAAATTTGACAACTTCCAGATTCCTATGGCGATGGAGAACTTTTATTTATCGACGTCGTTTGACGAGGAGCTTTTCATTCTGGTCTTCTAATTCGGCCATCCATCACGGAATCTTTTCACTACCAGTGGTCG
>NW_007518951.1:0-236 GCF_000475195.1 Diaphorina citri
TGATATGTGGTTGCCTACACTATGATCTCCTGACTCAAGACGTTCTGATCCAGTTGGAAATGTAGACTGAAGGAGATTCTGTGGGAATTTGAAGTTGCGAGCGATATCAATATCCTGTGGAAGAGAAGAACGAGACATGCTGACTTTCCTGTATTACTTGCCTCGGTGGTGTAGTGGTCAAGGCGCTCGCCTGGTAAACAGAAGGGCGTGGGTTCAATCCCAGCCGAGGTATGGAA
>NW_007518952.1:0-236 GCF_000475195.1 Diaphorina citri
CCATTTCCATTAGTAAATAATAATCAAAGAAAAGAACTTTTTACAGCCATAATACACTAGCAGCTAGCTAGTTCTTCATTTATTATTTGAAGGAGCACCTAGCAAAGCACATAAAAATGTGCTCAGTTCAGAAGGAAAACTATAAAAAAGTCAGGTAGGAATGTATGATGTATTACCGACCTGGTTTATACACAATAGGATTGTTTATATTGTTTGTAGCATTACATGGTTCTTAA
>NW_007518953.1:0-236 GCF_000475195.1 Diaphorina citri
TGGGATATCTCCTAAAACTCTCTGACCTAAGGCTCGCTTGCAATCTTATCTTTTCTCTTCTAGTCCTCACATCGAGAAAAGTACCGTCAGGTTCACCACAATGCTCACAGAGCCCATCCTCTCCCACGAGAGTGAGTATCCGTTTCCTGTAGTCCCTTCAGTCCTGAAATTGGCCGGTCAGGGTACGAGTGATTCAGCCGATTCAAGGGCACGTCTAGTTCTATACGAGCCTGCAC
>NW_007518954.1:0-236 GCF_000475195.1 Diaphorina citri
CCAGCACCTAAATGGGAAGTATTGTGTCTCTTCTCGCCCATCTGATGAGAGGCATACTACGGGATGAGCATGCTACGATACAGGCCACATGCGTCTAATGTAGCAGTTGTTTCATTGATACGAAATAAAAACGATGGTGAAACACTCATCTTTAAAAAAAATCTAATAATTTGTCCAGCTTTAAATAATCCCTTTGTTTTCTTTTCATGTCTGAATTAATTTTTATTAATTAGGAT
>NW_007518955.1:0-236 GCF_000475195.1 Diaphorina citri
CAATGCCCATATAAAATTTGTACTCGTTTTTCGATTGCAGATATTTCAATGGATTTCTTTCTGGTGTTCTTGTATTGACCCAGCACCTAAATGGAAGTAGTGTCTCTTCTCGCCCATCTGGTGAGATGTTGGTTACTTCTCTGAGTACACGAGTATAGGAAAGTACGTATTCAATTGGATACTTGGCGCCTTTTTCCAACATAAAAGATTTCAAAGGGTGTGCTATAGAAATACAT
>NW_007518956.1:0-236 GCF_000475195.1 Diaphorina citri
TTATCTAGGTGAAATAATCAGGGAACGATGTTTGTGACAAGCATTTAAATATGCTTAACACAATTAGAATTCCTTTTAATTAAATTCCAATTTTATGTACGTGATCTTAACACCAATTTTACAGATATTATATGCTTGTATTAAGTTGGTAGATAGGTTATAAGTAGCCTCTCAATAGGCACCTAAACAGCTCAAGTTCACCAAAAGGTATGCTTGTGCTTTTCCAGCTAATCATT
>NW_007518957.1:0-236 GCF_000475195.1 Diaphorina citri
GACACCTCATCGACCCAGCTAAGGGAGTTATCAAATGTTATACCCAAATTTCTGGCGTTATCGACGAGCTCAACCACAATGCCATCAACCTCAATGTTTGGAATGGGGAACGAGATGGAACGACGAAGTCCAGAGCTACAAATAAGCATCACCTTGGATTTCTGAGGGTTGATAACGAGACAGTTGCTCCTCGCCCATCGGACGAGATGCTCTATCTCAGAGTTGATTGTGGCGAC
>NW_007518958.1:0-236 GCF_000475195.1 Diaphorina citri
TAAGCATTTCTATTGCAATCAGCGTGTTTCGAACTTCCTTTATCAGCGAAGAAAAAAAAAAAGTGGTTGAGCCCCATTTCATTCCGGGGAAAGCGTATAAACCCTGCATAAGGTTCGTTCTCGGAATGACTGGCTTTCTCCTGTCCTGTGTCCTGTGTGACTCACTTGGAACGACTGTCTAACTCAACTTCTCTATAAAACTAACATTAAACCATCATCAACATTAGTCCCCGGGA
>NW_007518959.1:0-236 GCF_000475195.1 Diaphorina citri
CAGTACTGCCGTTCAGGATAAAATTCGTCTCGGGTGGGAATAGAACCCGCGGCCTAGCGCTTAAAAGACAGACGCGTTACCAACCAAGCTAACTAGGCTGGCTGAAACCGGCCTTAAATCCTGCTCAATTTATATGTACCCATGTATATGTAAGTAAACAGTCAGCTCCCATGGTGTAGTGGTCACTGCGCTCGCCTTGCACGCGGGAGACCCGGGTTCGATTCCCGGCGGGGTCA
>NW_007518960.1:0-236 GCF_000475195.1 Diaphorina citri
TCTCTATCATATCTTTTTTTTTTCTCTCTTTTACATTTTGTTTAAGGCTATATTTTTTCCTTCTTTTATGATAAGAAAAAAAATTAAAATTATGGCGGACATATTGTTTCAACCCTCGATTGTTTTTCACCAATGAGAATGCTAGAATTTCAAGTGGGTTGAAACAAGCTCCACCCCTTCTTTCTTCTCTTGAGTGAAATAAATTTTATAGAAAGATAGCAAAAGTATGGATACAA
>NW_007518961.1:0-236 GCF_000475195.1 Diaphorina citri
GGATGAGTTTTGATGTGCGAGGAGGAAACGAGTTTTGGTGCGCGAGTAGACTCGCTTCGTCTAAACCTACCTTTAGAAGATGACTCTTAGGTCTTGCAAGATGAGAATAAATCAATCCTAGATCTAAACTTTGAAAGTATTGTAATTAATTATACTAGAGCTGAAGGTTCCTTCATAATACGCGTAACAAAAACAATTTGGTTCCAAAGCTACACCGTGTAAATACAACCAGAAAA
>NW_007518962.1:0-236 GCF_000475195.1 Diaphorina citri
TTATTATTGGAATTGATTCTGCGATATTTTTTACTCGAATCAATAAGATATTTTTGATTCGAGAGATGATTTTCTCAGATTCTGAGGTGTCGAGTTATTTATAAATGATGCCAGTATTTTATAGAGTTTTGATTCGGTGTTGTGGAAATCTGATGCAAAGGCTGATGTATTGGATGATTTTACTCGAAGACAGTCTTGCCTCAGCATATTTTTGGTAACCTTGGGCAACCTCCGAG
>NW_007518963.1:0-236 GCF_000475195.1 Diaphorina citri
TTTCTGTTATAAATATACAGGGTTAAGTGGGTACTTTATTGGTTGTGTGGAAGAGTATTGGATGTTAATCTTGAAGGCACCTGTACGCCAGATAGGTAGGTTGCTATTTCTGTTAGAAATGTACAGTTTGTACAGGGACGGGTGGTATACTTGTTTATTGGTTGGGTGGAAGAGCTTGGTGTGTGCACATTTTGTGCCCTAAAGACGAAATTTAATCACAAGTCTGACTCTTTACC
>NW_007518964.1:0-236 GCF_000475195.1 Diaphorina citri
CTCCATAGGACCCGCGTCCACCATAGGACCCGCGTCCTCCATAGGACCCGCGTCCACCATAGGACCCGTGTCCTCCATAGGACCCGCGTCCTCATAGTTCAGGGCATAAGCCCCAGATGGTCTCCAACCACCCCTTACAACCGTCCCAATCCTCCGACTTGACCCCATGGTCACCGATCGCTGGTATTCGTGAGGCACCCCGCGGTCCCATACCATACGTGGCGTCCCTCGACACA
>NW_007518965.1:0-236 GCF_000475195.1 Diaphorina citri
TGTTACTCCAATTTATTTTTGAGTCGAGCCAGTCTAATTTAATTAGCTTGGAGGGTAGAACGTCTGCCTTGTAACCGCTAGGTGACAGGTTCGATTCCTGCCCAGGGCGAACTTTATACTACACAAATAATGTTCGTTCTGAGAATGGCTGGTATTCACCTATCCTGTCCTCCTTCTCTCTTCCATTTTGGGACGATAAGATCTCCGTTGTTTAAGTTCTATCTATCTCTATCTAC
>NW_007518966.1:0-236 GCF_000475195.1 Diaphorina citri
CATTCTGGGGACCCTTCGACAGTTCAATAGGGAGATCTGGGTTGCCACATTTTCGACATTGGCTGTCATAAGATCCAAGACGATCTTTTGTGTTTTCTGCACCGCGTACCTGTAGGTTGTTTTTCTTTTTTTGACATCTGTGACATGTTGTATTTTTATGAAATGCTTTATGAGGAGAACTGTGCAAATAATATTTTTTGTTTACTTAACTTAAGAAATGGGTTGCTCTCTCTTAG
>NW_007518967.1:0-236 GCF_000475195.1 Diaphorina citri
ATTGTGAATGTGAACTTATGCTTATGAACACAACGTCAGAGCACGTGGTATGGCAGAGGAAGGTATTGAGCGGAATCTAAATTAGTCCATCTAAACATTCTGAACTGAGCGTACAGCAGTACGTCAGGCCAAGTTAGCATATTACCAAGTTATTACAATACATGATGCTTTATCACGGAATGAAGAACATTATCGAGACATCTGAAAAAGCCTGACGCGAAAAGCTGGCCGTCAAA
>NW_007518968.1:0-236 GCF_000475195.1 Diaphorina citri
GGTAGTTGGTTACCTAGTACCTGCCCATCTATTCTCCATACGTATAGTAACAGGTAGTTGGTTACCTAGTACCTACCCTTCTATTCTCCATACGTATAGTAACAGGTAGTTGTTACGTAGTACCTGCCCATCTATTCTCCATACGTATACCGTATAGTAACAGGTAGTTGGTTACGTAGTACCTGCCCATCTATTCTCCATACGTATAGTAACAGGTAGTTGGTTACCTAGTACCT
>NW_007518969.1:0-236 GCF_000475195.1 Diaphorina citri
GGGGGCGATCACAGTTCCGATAATCTGTACAAATTCTGAAAGGGGGCGATCGTAGAGAAAAGGTTGGGAAACACTGTATTAGATGATAATATTCTCAAGTATTGCATAAACTGGGTAACTGGGTGTCCTTATACGAGTACAGTCCATAGATAGGTAGAAGGTACACAACGAATCAGCCTCCTGGGAGACTCCAAAGAGTAAAGAGGCAAAGGAAGCAATTTACTCACGTGTAACCT
>NW_007518970.1:0-236 GCF_000475195.1 Diaphorina citri
CAGACAACCTACTTACATTTTTGCCCCTAGATAGCCATCGCCCCCTTTATCGCTCCTTTTATTGATCGCCCCCCTTATTGCCCCCTAAGGCTTCATCGCCCCAATGAAAATCTCCATCGCCCGCCAGGGGGCGATATCGCCCAGGTTGGGAAACACTGCTATACTACACATGGATCTAATGATTTTTTTCTTCTTTAATGGCAGGATTCTCATAACTACAGCATTAGAGAGACAAT
>NW_007518971.1:0-236 GCF_000475195.1 Diaphorina citri
TATACGGTCGCTGAGTTTATCCTGTAGTAGCGTCACTGACCGGGGACTGGAGACACTTATGGATCATTTACAGGTAAGACATGAGCATTTATTCTACTTTGTTCAGATCTTCAATTCAGATCCAGGGTAAAGGCTTTACATGTTTCCTTTTGGGTTAATTTAATCTGAATCATTATCATGGGCTTTATGTTTACTGCTGGACAAAGGTCTCTTCTTCATTCTTCCATCGAATTCTA
>NW_007518972.1:0-236 GCF_000475195.1 Diaphorina citri
GTTATAAGAGCCCCTGAGATATTTTTTATTTCGCTAGAAGCTAAGGCGCACATTGAGCTGCGCCACACAGTGCCACCGTCTAATTTTGATGAAATTTGGCAAACATGTTCCACACCTAAAAACGCTGTTTATTAAGTAGATGTTGCGCTGCGTTCTGCATAACCTTCAGATCGAACCACTAACCTTCAGATCCAAAGTCCCTAGTGATTTTATATTCCTCCCTATATTCCAGAGGT
>NW_007518973.1:0-236 GCF_000475195.1 Diaphorina citri
TCCTGCCTTCCTTCTCTCAGCGCATTCGGGACGATAAGACCTCTGTAGTTACAGATTCCTCTATCAAACCTCTTGGACGTTTTATGAGTCCAGTTTTGGACGTATCTAATTTGATTCCATTTGTATTGTTTTGTACAAAGCTTATGGTACCTGAGATAAATCAATGTGATTTCTCAATATTTAGCCTTAAGATACCATGTTTTACTTACAGTATATTACACGATGCGCATTTCGAT
>NW_007518974.1:0-236 GCF_000475195.1 Diaphorina citri
AGATGGAGACACTCCTATGGATGCAAATGATTTTTCGGGACTTTACGGATATTGTAAGTCTTTTTGGAAATTTGTATTAGCAAACTTAACTTTAGGTGTCGATAGATATCAAGGAAACCTTCCGGTCCTTCACAATGTAAACTTCATATTTCACCTCCTTCCTCCTCCATTTCAGACCGGCATACATAGGAATCACCCGCCCTCCGCAATGGGCGCTTCACGAGGCATGGCCCCGC
>NW_007518975.1:0-236 GCF_000475195.1 Diaphorina citri
ACCCCATTAAAAAAAAAAAAAAAAAAAAAAACTCTCATCTGTAAAACATCAATGATGTTCCCTATTTTCAATACGAGTATGTCACCAATAAGTTATTGATAGGCAGCTATTGGTATTGGTATTGAACCAAGACTATACCATGCTATTGTAGGTACCAGAACTATAGGTACATAATACATACCATAGTATTGTACCAATGAGTTGTCCATCAATTGAAGAATTTCAGGTGATATATT
>NW_007518976.1:0-236 GCF_000475195.1 Diaphorina citri
CGGGCGGGAATCGAACCCGCGGCCTAGCGCTTACAAGGCAGACGCACTACCAACTAAGCTAACTAGGCTGGCAGAATAGAATAAAATGCTGCCAAAACGTAGGACAAAAAGTCAGCTACGAGTAGTTTTGGAAAAACAACAACGAATACTTGGAATAAAAACTCCTGCCTTTGATAAACTTCAGACAAGGTTCCTCTTTTTGTTTCAGTAATATAAAATCCCTCATCATGTTAATG
>NW_007518977.1:0-236 GCF_000475195.1 Diaphorina citri
TTCTTTAACCACGATCAAATAAACTACGGGCTAAAAAATTCCCGGAGGGACGGGCCTAGCTTGTTTCTCATTTCCCTATACTTCTCTTTTCTCATTTCCCTAATTTTCTACAAATTTCTTATTTCTCTTATTGTTCTTCTATTTTCTCATCTCCCGAAATTTTCTCTTTTCTCTATTCCATTCCCCTTTTTTCCCCTCTCCCTCTGTTTTCTCATCCCCTATTTTTGTTCCCTATT
>NW_007518978.1:0-236 GCF_000475195.1 Diaphorina citri
ATGGATCATGATATTTCTCCGAGTAGATATGATAGATACGTTCCAGGAACGCACAAAATAGACCCCAAAGATGTTGACAATCAATTGAGAGAGTTATACGCAGATTCAGAAATGGATAGATTGGGTATGAAAGATGCTACCATTTCAATAGATGACATTATGGTGACTAGTGGACTTGCTGGTTATGATAGACCTTATAGCTATGAAGAAGAGGAATACTTGAAACATGAGGACCC
>NW_007518979.1:0-236 GCF_000475195.1 Diaphorina citri
CCTTCTTGACAAAGGGCATAATAGATGGGATGAGGAACTGGATAAGATTCTGTTTTCCATTCGGAACTCTGTGTGTCAATCAACCAAGTTATCTCCAGCAGAAATACTATTCGGAACAACTTTACGTCATCCTCAAGATCCGGTGAATGATGAGCCCGTATCGCAGGCCGAAGTTGCTACTCAACGCAAGAAGAAAAAACTTGAGATGATAGAAAGAGTAAGGTCTGATCAGACCA
>NW_007518980.1:0-236 GCF_000475195.1 Diaphorina citri
CCCTTTACACATGCCTGGCTACTCCTTCTACGTTTTCAAATCAACACAAAACACAAATCCACCATCCCGCCCTATACTGGACATCATGATTTAACCTAAGAAGCAAGCATTCCGCATGTTTTCTCTAGTAGATTTGAGGATCACTCTTCTCAGATAGGTAGTTATGAGTTCTGAGTCATGGCTCGCATAACAGCATAAATCTTGAGACTTGAAAACAACCTAACTGTACCAGGACC
>NW_007518981.1:0-236 GCF_000475195.1 Diaphorina citri
ACCTTGTACCATGGATGTTGATTTTGATCCATCAGTTGCAATAACTGAATTGGCTTCCACGCTTATAATATAGGTACTCGAGGAGAAATATAGATCAGGGTCTTGGAACAATTATGAGATAGAGGTGATACGCTCGCATGTATGGTTAGATTAGAGTGGTTGATCTCCTTACACTTCACACCTTCTCACATTTTTCATTATGCTAATTCCACATGCCCCTCTAACTTCTAGCTCAT
>NW_007518982.1:0-236 GCF_000475195.1 Diaphorina citri
GTTTGATCTTCTTCATTTTTTTTTTTTGCTTTATTTAAAATGGCAGGATTCTCAAAATTGAGCTCTTCCACCCGACCAATCCTGACCAATAAGAATGTAGATCAAAATGGGACATCCTTCTCCAATATGGGATAGATAAACACATTTCCATGATTGCCTTGGGTGGTTATTTTTCCCGTGGTCTTCAGGTGCAAAATGAACTCCTACCAACATACTGGATACCCTGGCATGCTCAG
>NW_007518983.1:0-236 GCF_000475195.1 Diaphorina citri
CTCTCGATAGATTCGCCAGCAGTGATGGCATGTTAAATACACCAGTTCGCAATACTTACCTGGCGTGGAGGTTACCTTAATCAGGGTGAGGCCCTTCCATTGCACTTAGGTTGGGTTAACCCCTGCAAGTAGGTATTCCAAATGTTCGGGTGGGTAATTTTTGGTTCTAACAATGTTTTGCGTCGTTTCTATCCAAATGGTGACCATCTTTTGGTTCTAACAATGTTTTGCGTCGT
>NW_007518984.1:0-236 GCF_000475195.1 Diaphorina citri
TTTTTACATTTATACCTATATGTTATACCACTTATACCTATCTAGGTACATAAATATAATTAAATTAGATAGATCATCTATTCCTTATAATCTTGCTTCTACCTCACACACATATTCTGTCTCCCTCCCTCTCTTTTTCTCTTCCCCTTCTCTCTCTATCTCTCTCTCCCTCTCTCTCTATTTTTACTTTTTTTATCTCTCTCCTTCCTTTTCTATTTTCTTCCCTTCTCCTCTCT
>NW_007518985.1:0-236 GCF_000475195.1 Diaphorina citri
GAGAAAAAGGTAATTAAGAATATAGAAAGAGGAAAGAAAAAAAGAAAAAGAAGAAGAATAAGGAGGAGGAGGAGGAGGAGGAGGAAAAAAGGTGAAAAGAAGAAGGAGAAGAAATGGTTTACCACAATACCACTACTGCACTGTTGTAGGGGGAAAAATAGGGAAATTTAGGTTGCAGAGCGAGACAAATAAGGTAGGAGAGAGAGAGAGAGAGAGAGAGAGAGAAAGGGTTAGAG
>NW_007518986.1:0-236 GCF_000475195.1 Diaphorina citri
ATAATCTTCAATTCTCTTCTTTCGACCATTGTCCATCCAATTTTGATTAAATTTTATGACCATTTCTCCAACATGTACACAATACGCCCAAATATGTGTCCCAAATTTGTATCCCGTAGTGTATCCCTCATCAGATGGGCGATAAGAGACACAATACTTCCCATTTGGGTGCTGGGTTTACCCATTTATTTAGTTCTATAGTATTTATTTAATTATTTATTTTTTCAGGCATAGCC
>NW_007518987.1:0-236 GCF_000475195.1 Diaphorina citri
TGGAAAAGATGATATCGAAACGTTGAACAACAAACGAACGAAATTCCGATGGCCTGCCTACGTAGTCAAGCCTACATGGAAACCATACGAGATGGGTATGCATGTAAGCGAAGATGTTAAATTTAGAATGTGATACATGAAAGAGGAAGAGAGAGGTTGAGAGGAAGAGGGTGGGAAAGGGGAAGAGAGAGAGAGAGAGAGGTGGAGAGAGAGGAGAGAGAGAGAGAGAGAGAGAG
>NW_007518988.1:0-236 GCF_000475195.1 Diaphorina citri
AAATAGTCACCAACATAATTATCCAAAAATCTGTGTCAAAAAAGTCTCATGTTTATATCATAAATATCACAATCTACACAATTTACTTACTGGACAACATTTTCAAACAATATATTGCCGGGCAATGTTGCCCTTGTTTGCCTGACACCTAGATAAGTTTGCCCATAAACGCATCCTGTATTGGGCAACTCTATTGCCAATCCGTGCTAAATTTTGTATGCGAAATCTAAATCTAA
>NW_007518989.1:0-236 GCF_000475195.1 Diaphorina citri
CAGATTGGCATCACAACTTTCAGCCCCGAAAGATGGTTTAAAATGAAAAGGTTTCATCATGGTAAAGAAATGGTTCTTGATATTAATAGAATAAAATTAATGATAAACATTCCAGTCATTTTCTCAAAGTTTTCAATTCAACTAGAGCAGGGTCTATCCAATATGGTTACAAAAATTTCTTTCCTCAGAATTTCAGATTGGCATCACAACTTTCAGCCCCGAAAGATGGTTTAAAA
>NW_007518990.1:0-236 GCF_000475195.1 Diaphorina citri
AATATCAAAATGAGTTTTCATAGCGAATAGCTTCCTAGTGATCCAAAAAACAAAACCCCAACTCAAAGCTGTGACTTTGCCGAGAATTGTATAGCTCGTCCCTACTAAAGGGGATTTAGCTAAAAAGCTAGGTAGACAAATTGAAATTTTTAATAAATTGATTTCAAAAGTTGCTTTCTCTGCAATCTTGGTTATATTGAGCAATAGTTTGCTACCTAGGTAAGTAGGTTTGACAC
>NW_007518991.1:0-236 GCF_000475195.1 Diaphorina citri
TGGATGGCACGGGATAGCAGGGATGTTTTAGAAAAAAAAGGAGCACAAAGAAGTACCTAAAGGTCCGTTCCCACTTGTCGTGAGTTTCATCCGATTTTTTCCTAAATGTCCTGTTATAGGCAGTGTAATTTAATGAGAGTGTTGAGTGTTCCCAGTACACACGACACGATTTTTTTTCCGAGAGACACGAAATGTCCTTCTAGGCAATGTGATTTAAATGAGAGTATTCCCACTAC
>NW_007518992.1:0-236 GCF_000475195.1 Diaphorina citri
TATTGTTATTAGTTATATCTTCTTCTTTTTGTAAAACAGAACTGACAACCTTGGATGAGAATTTTGAGTACTTAAAAATATTGATAAAAACCCTTCGCCTAAAGAGAGGAAATTATGAAAGAGAGGAGAAGGAGATGAGGAGATGAGGAAAACAAGATGAAGAAGAAGAAGAAGAAGAAGAAGAAAAAGAAGAAGAACTTGAAAAATAAGAAGAATAAATCTCCATTTTCTTTTTT
>NW_007518993.1:0-236 GCF_000475195.1 Diaphorina citri
ATATTAGCAAGACTTTTGAATGGCTGAAATCAAGCAGATTGAAAAGTGTAACAGAAGCATACATCATGGCAGCCCAAGGCCAAGCCCTAAGAACAAAAAACTATGAGAAAAACATCCTAAAACTCGACGTTGACGATAAGTATAGACTTTGCCACAGTCGGGAGAAAACATAACACACATTGTCAGTGGATGCACACAACTTGCGAAACACGAGTACACCACCAGACACGACAAAA
>NW_007518994.1:0-236 GCF_000475195.1 Diaphorina citri
CAGTACTGCGCTAATCAACTCACGTTCGAAGGCTTCGCTAAGAAGATCCCAGAGCACGCCCAAGCTTTCTTCACATTCCAAGACATACTTGAAGGCACCAAGCCTCAACCATGGAGTGTCAACCAAGGCCGTTTGGTCAACATCAACAGAGTGAAGAGTCTGTTCAAACCAAACAACCCCACCCATCAGACTGCTTTGAAGCAATTCCTGAGCGTCATTCAACGGAATTCACAACC
>NW_007518995.1:0-236 GCF_000475195.1 Diaphorina citri
GATATCTACAGCATTCTAGTCGCTATGTGTATGAATGCTATGAATGAGTCATAGTAATATATGTAGTAAAGAGTAAACGCTATAGTTGAATCGACCAATGAATGGAACTTTACGCGAGATAAGTTTGTTCATAAAACGGAAGAATAAAGAAGTACTGGGCCAGCCTAGTTAGCTCAGTTGGTAGTGCGTCTGCCTTGTAAGCGCTAGGCCGCGGGTTCGATTCCCGCCCGGGGCGG
>NW_007518996.1:0-236 GCF_000475195.1 Diaphorina citri
TCAATGTCAGGTAATAGAGTTAGAGGTGATCGTACTCACAGTATTTTCCATTTTTCAATAGCGTTTTCTCCCCCACACATATCTTATTTCTTTGGTCAACAGAGAACACAGATTTAGCTAGGTACCTATCTGTAAGCTTCAATTTCAAGTTTATTTGAAGGAAGGCAACATGACCAGTAGGATAGGTTCAAGTCATCACTACCTGTAGGTGGTACTAATGACCTGTAGGTAATAAA
>NW_007518997.1:0-236 GCF_000475195.1 Diaphorina citri
AAAAAAAAAAAAAAAAAAAAAAAGAATCTCACCATTTTTCTTGTTATCCTCCTCCTTTTACTTTTTCTTCTACTTCATCTCCTTTCCCTTTCCCCTTCTTCTTCTTCTTCTTCTTCATTTTTTGTTCTTGTTCTTCTTCTTCTTCTTCATTTTTTCTTCTTCCTTCTACTTCTTCTTCTTCTTCTTCTTCTTCTTCCTTCATATTCTTCTTCTTAAGCATGTCTAATTGTCCTAAC
>NW_007518998.1:0-236 GCF_000475195.1 Diaphorina citri
TGTGACATAATAACACAAAGAAGTTGCATTTACATTTTTATTAACAGTTTTCTAATCCCAAAATTCCCGCACCATCTTCAAATTCTATCACTTTTATCATCCTTCTTGATCCTCTCACAGATTTTTTCCCCCTATTATTATCTTTTTGATGGCAATCTGGAAGAGTTCTGCTGTTGATTCGTCGACTTGTCCACTTTTGCTGACATGAGTGTTTACCATCTGATTTCAGGGTTAAG
>NW_007518999.1:0-236 GCF_000475195.1 Diaphorina citri
AACACTGGTCACTGCTCGTTTGTGCCAGTTCCTTTGGTAGCAATATTCCACGGACGTGACTTCTGCACAAGTACCCGTAGGAAAAAGTGGGGACTTTTGGCTGAGGAAAAAATTATCGCATGTCCTAGTGTTGATAGAGAGAACTGTAAAGGTGTCTCCAAACATAGTTGACCGGCCGTCAATCAACGAGGTGATTTTACCTTAACAACGGAGGTCACATCGCACCATCCCGAAAT
>NW_007519000.1:0-236 GCF_000475195.1 Diaphorina citri
TCCAATCTTTTTCGTTACCGGATTGGCATGTAAAAAAATTGTGCCTTGAAATAATGCAAAATGGATTCCTAGGCACTTAAAAAAAACTATTCTATATTCTATTCTACTCTTACCATTCTTAGTAGCTTATAATTCGGTGACACGTAACACAGTTGATATCCTTAAGCTAAATTATATTCCATTCCATTCTGTTCTTACCTTTCTTATGTCCACGGAGCACGTTCAATAGTTTAAGT
>NW_007519001.1:0-236 GCF_000475195.1 Diaphorina citri
AGGGCGAGTGTTTCGGGACAAAAAACCTCTATTATTATTTGTTACAGTGCCCTCTTCAGCTGTGTCCACATATAGTCGACGGTCGTAAAACACAGCTTTCGAGAAAAAGTAATAATAGTTACTCCACTCACCCCACAGCCAGGGCGATAGACGGCGCTGGCGCAGGTATGTTCAGCGAATAGAAGAACGTTTTGCGGCGCATGTCCGGCGTGTACACCACCTCGATCAGATCACCG
>NW_007519002.1:0-236 GCF_000475195.1 Diaphorina citri
AAAAAAGAGTATTGTTAGAAGCTGATGTTTTTTTGCAGGGTTGCTCACAAAGAAATTCATGGAAACCAAAAATAATGCTTGTGCTGAATCCTGGAGCAGGGTTCTAGTTGTAGGGAGCGAATTTAACAGTTTGAGGAACAAGTTTCTCGGCAGCTCAACTCCCTCATTGTAGAAATGTATAGACGACCGATGTTCCAGCGCACATAACAGAAAAATCCGAAATGGTCGGGAACAGA
>NW_007519003.1:0-236 GCF_000475195.1 Diaphorina citri
ATTCAGAGATGTATTAGATCTCTCATACTACTTGCAGGGCATATTCAAAAAGTCCCGTTACCTCTGTATTCTACTAGTAAATACTAGTTGTCTAATTAGTCTAATACATGAAGAATGGGACATGTGGAATGGAAAAATCCCTGGCTCTAGTATTGAACTCCGCCTTAGGGTTTGGGATGAACATCTTAATCACCAAAGTTATCGATTGCCGGAGGCCAATTAGTGACCAATGTCCT
>NW_007519004.1:0-236 GCF_000475195.1 Diaphorina citri
AGGGGAGACTTGGCTGGAATGTCTGCTGAACCATGTAGTTTTCTGTATTCAATGCAATTTACCTAATTGTTTCGGGAAGCTTTTTTCTCTCTTTTTTTCTTTCTAAAAAAAACCTACTTGTGTAAAAATTGTTTGTTCTTCTCTTCAAATTCAAACGGGAAAACCTTTTAGGCCCTGCACAAATTCGAAAGCGAATATCCAATATCTGTTCATCGATTTACAGATTATCAAAAGAG
>NW_007519005.1:0-236 GCF_000475195.1 Diaphorina citri
CCAGATTTAAATCAGAACACCTAAAAGGGTCCTCGGACATATTCTCAAGCAATTTATCAAAAATGAGCACAAATACAACATATCACTCACTAGAGGAAGAAAAACGCAATTTTCCAGGATAGCAGAATTCTTACTGAAAGGTCTTGAATGAAGAAAAGCCATAAAAATGGAACTTAATGAACATTTTGGCCAACAAAAAGTAGCACATAATATTGAAAACAATATTTGGGATGTAC
>NW_007519006.1:0-236 GCF_000475195.1 Diaphorina citri
CGCGGGTTCGATTCCCGGCCGGGGCAAACTTTAACCCCACAGAAAAGATTTGTTTTCGGAACGGCTGACTTTCTCCTATTGTGTCTCCCCTCTCTTTTACTTTCGAGACGATAATACCTCCTTTGCTAAAAGGTTTCCTCATTCAAACCTCTTGGAATAAAACAATACTTTCTTATCACTTCTAGTAATCTTCCTCTTTGTGTGCCATGTTCACTACTAAAGGTTGATTATCAAAT
>NW_007519007.1:0-236 GCF_000475195.1 Diaphorina citri
CATTCCATGTGCTTCAGTCTCGCGCCCTCTCCTTGCATAGAGGTAGACGTAGGTAGCCAATAGCTTGTGATTATTGGTCCTCTTCTAACTAATTACGAACAGAACGACCTAAATGTTGCTTGAATACCGTTGGAGCACGTTAGTAAGTAGGTATGTGGTGTACCTTTTGAAAAGTGTTCCTCATTAGTGTGTCAGCTTTTTCCACCTGTGATGCTTCGAAACAAGTTGTTGGCAAT
>NW_007519008.1:0-236 GCF_000475195.1 Diaphorina citri
TTGACACTAAAAACTGACCATCGAAAATTTGACCCGATTACATTACTTTCCTTCCTATGGGATAAGGAAAGTAAAAATGATTATTGATTTTGATAATGATAATTTTCCAGGTGTAAAGGAAGAGCGAGTGAGACAGAGACTGTACGACAGAAACAAGCAGACAACAAGACTGAAAGCAAGACAGAGATGGAAGATGAAATCATTTTGTATAGCTTCGTAAAAAGTGTCCTGGCTAC
>NW_007519009.1:0-236 GCF_000475195.1 Diaphorina citri
CTACGACACATCACCTACATAACTGCACAGATACCTACGTAAAACTGAGCGAATCCTACGTAAACTGAAGTCCTACGGTATGAACCAAGAACATGGAAGAAAATTTGATTCGATGGAAAGAGAAAGTCGGTTCATCAAATCGGTAACAAGTGGTTCTGTGTACAAGTCTTGCATATCGCTTGGTTATAATGAGCCATATTTCGATTCAAGATAGTCAGGGTTGGAACTTCAAAAGA
>NW_007519010.1:0-236 GCF_000475195.1 Diaphorina citri
GTATGGGGTAGTGATCAGAAAAGCACAAATCATTATGTACAGACCATTCTATCTCACTCACAATAGACTGACTGCACATCGTCAGATCTATACATGATAATGTCCCATAGGAAAAGTTCACATGTGTGACCTCATTCCTGTTAAATAAAAACGTATCTTCATTCCCCAACAGAAACTTTTCGACCTGTTTACCATTGTGATCTCTACGTAGGCTCCCCCATATAGGGTTATGTGCA
>NW_007519011.1:0-236 GCF_000475195.1 Diaphorina citri
AAGAGGTAAAGAGAGATGTGACTGGCCAAGATTTCCCAAACTTGCTCAAGTCAGGGACTACTTTTGAATTTTACAATTTTCTATGTACCACTCAGGACCCCCCTTTCAAACCCTATTTAGAGAGAAAAAATGGAGTTTTCCCCCCTAAAATCCCTAAATAGATGTCCTAGGATGCATGCAGCGTTTAATCTCTCGATGGCCAGACCAATCTTTTGAGCAAGAAAATGCTTGGATTT
>NW_007519012.1:0-236 GCF_000475195.1 Diaphorina citri
AAGAAGAATTTCTTGTTTACATTTTTTTCATGGTAGGTTACGTGTCACGCAATGTTGCCAAGCGTCCCTACGCATTTCTAAATTTGAATCTCATTATTTTTCCCGCGCATACTTTGGGGACAAATTTCTTAGAGAAGAAATACTCTTTTTAAAAAAATTCTTTTCGAATTATTTATTATTTTTGACGATCTTTACGAAAAAAATACATTTGGACAGTTATATTTTTCATGAGAATC
>NW_007519013.1:0-236 GCF_000475195.1 Diaphorina citri
TTTTTGGGTTGTGTTTCAGATTGTAGATATCAACTGTTCTACGGGTATTCTAGGCGGATCTCTAATCAATGTAAGTACCTGTTTTCATTTCATGGTTTGCCTTGTTAGAAGTTCTTTTTTCTTGACTTGAACGTGGACATGGTTCTCTATAAATAGCCTTTCAGTCAGCTCCCATGGCGTAGTGGTCACTGCACTCGCCTTGCACGCGGGAGACCCGGGTTCGATTCCCGGCGGGG
>NW_007519014.1:0-236 GCF_000475195.1 Diaphorina citri
AGAAAAGTTCCGGAATCCCTCATTTTCCCAGCTTTTTGACTTTGAAACATCACCCAAGTAAGCGCAACTGTTCTATTGGACAGCACTAAGGCGAAACGAACCAGTCCTGCTTATCTAACATCTTTTGCAGAAAAAATCGAGCTCCAACTAGCACATCGCTTTTTCACAAAAAATCGTTTACTCACCCAAACGGAGGAGAGTGCGAGGAGCCATGTATCGCGTACGAGTTGCTCTCA
>NW_007519015.1:0-236 GCF_000475195.1 Diaphorina citri
TGCATAGGAGTGAAAAGATAAAATTCCATGTCTCGGCTGGGATCGAACCCACGCCCTTCTGTTTAACAGGCGAGCGTCTTGACCACTACACCACCAAGGCAGGTAGAACATTAAGGTAATTTTAAACGTGAAGAATGTGAATCAAAAGTAGATATTAGACCTAATGTAAATGCAGTTTGTGTTATTATGTCACAACTTTGGTGCTCACTGCAGCATTGTAGGATTTTCCCAATATC
>NW_007519016.1:0-236 GCF_000475195.1 Diaphorina citri
TATTCAAATTTGGGGGGAAATGAGACAAAAACAAACAAATCCAGCTTATAAAGAATAAATTTCTTTACGTCTCTCATCATTCTACTCGGCGCGGCGATAGTGTTCTTTATTTGTAAAGAAAGTAAAAGCACACAGTACATCTTGCGTAGGAAGTTGCCAGGTGTAATACTTGATGTGCCATATTACATCATTCCCATAGTAGTGTGTGATTCACATGATTTCACTTCGGGTCTCGT
>NW_007519017.1:0-236 GCF_000475195.1 Diaphorina citri
TGACCATTAGTAGACTCATTGCCGACAGCTCATTCCAGAACTTGAGTTTCAATTCATCCTCCTCTTTCAATCAGGTAATTCAATAAATTTTGTTACGAGTACAAACCTTCTTTTTCTCCCTTCTCACCTTTTCCCAAGTTCGGTCGGGGTCGGCGTTTTTCGTCTCTTAAACCAGGCCTAACGAGGGTGATTGTTTTGGGCTGACATTTAGTTTTGGCTACAAAAACTGTACGAGA
>NW_007519018.1:0-236 GCF_000475195.1 Diaphorina citri
TAAAACAGTGTCACAGTCTGAAGAACGCTGCGAAAGTGTCATAACTACTTACAACCGTGAAACCGTGTGTACATTTTGTACTTAATAAGTGCATAGTTATTGGGTGTTTCCTCCCAAATTTCTTCAAATCCAAAATAAACACTCGGTATTTTCTGTTATTTGTGATGGACTTATTTCCTCAATCATGAAGTTCAACACGGATAGAGTTCTCGAGAGCGTACGTACGTTGAAGATTA
>NW_007519019.1:0-236 GCF_000475195.1 Diaphorina citri
TAACCAGGCGAACATCTTGACCAATCACACAACCGAGGCAGGTTTAAAATGTAAATAACTCCCACCGGAAGAAATCTTTAGTGTTCTCTACGTCTTTTTTGCAATCTACCTAACCCGCCTACCCCCTTACGTTTCAGGTGACCTCCGTTGAAGACACCCCGCCCCCGATCGTGCAAGTTGGCCCATCCAACCAAACCCTGCCCCTTCATTCAGTCGCCTTCCTCCCCTGTCAAGCA
>NW_007519020.1:0-236 GCF_000475195.1 Diaphorina citri
TCAGACCGTGACCCCCCGAGAGCACTATTCCCTGAATTCTATTAAACTAATAAAATTGTGACGAACAGAGTATTGTCTGGTTCTTGTTATTGCCCTTAAAATGGACTCTTGCCTCAAAATCAGGGTTCTTGGGAAAAACGAAATTTCCCAACATCTTTAACGAAGACTGGTACTCTACATAAGTTATTTGTTTATTACTAGTGACATTTAGTATGTAACTAATAGTTACCTACTAC
>NW_007519021.1:0-236 GCF_000475195.1 Diaphorina citri
CAAATTGCATTGTAATATGCAACTAAATTTAGTCTTTTTCACTGCCTAGCTATTTGAGTTAAAAT
This sequence comes from Diaphorina citri, assembly GCF_000475195.1. Classification (NCBI taxonomy): domain Eukaryota; kingdom Metazoa; phylum Arthropoda; class Insecta; order Hemiptera; family Psyllidae; genus Diaphorina; species Diaphorina citri. Next base: position 66 of record NW_007519021.1, read on the forward strand.
CTATTTGAGAACACAAATCTGTTTCCCAACCCAGACATTCCTGGTAATAATGGAGAAAACCGTTAAAGTACCAATGGGTACTTATATAGGGACAATCACCGGGAGTCAAAGTTGGAGAGGAGAGAGTCAAGAGTATCAAGTACGCGGATGATCAGGCAGTGTTAGCAGAAT
>NW_007519022.1:0-236 GCF_000475195.1 Diaphorina citri
GAGAAATCTAATAAACACCAGCTGCTATGGTCTTGCGTTTCTCAAATACATTGCTTTGAAAGCGAAAAACCATATACTTTGTGATTTATGGGAAATATTATGAGGGAAAATTGTCTCTGAAAAGTTTCGAGTTCGAGAGACAATAAATGGATGGGTGCCATTCCAGCAGATTTACAGGATGAAGACAGAAAAATATAAAAATGATTTCGACATAATATTTTCTCAAGAATTGCAAC
>NW_007519023.1:0-236 GCF_000475195.1 Diaphorina citri
GGGATGAAAGTATGATGGTTAGAAAGCTGAGAAAAAAAGCTATAAGATGATGTAGAGTTTAGGTCGAATACCCTTTTCAAACCCCGTCTTTGGAGCGTGTTTTCTCAGAAAAATAGGTATAATTTTTCACATATGAGCTCGGGACTAAGTTGCTTGCACGGCCTATACGAGGTCGTAGCGACGCGAAATCGGAGATGAAAGTATAATGGTTAGAAAGCTGAGAAAAAAATCTATAA
>NW_007519024.1:0-236 GCF_000475195.1 Diaphorina citri
ACAATCCAGCGGCAAAACTGCGACAAAATGAAATGTAACGTTTGTACATCCAAATATGCCACAGCGCTGTCCCATAATGCGACTTAGGTCTGTGTACCTACGCAGTTTTCAATAAAACCGGTAAACAAATGCTGAGTTCATGTTGGTACTTACGTATAGCAGCCAATATGTAGTAGAGTTGTACAGCTAACACAATACATGTAATGAAACCAGCTCCACCCCTGAGAATCATCTTG
>NW_007519025.1:0-236 GCF_000475195.1 Diaphorina citri
GGAGTAATTGGCCTGTCTGGCTGGTGATCTCTTTTGGCATTGAGACCAGACAAGGTCAAGTAACCAAAATAATTTCACAAGACCAATTCTCTCGTTATGGTACCACGCTGATTATATCATCCGCGAAATACCTGAATCGAGACACGTGTAGCAGATTGGGTTCAGGAGGAGGCACTATGGGGCAGGACTGGGGCTCATTGGCAAGAACTGAAAACTTTCCAGGTACTTTAGTTTTT
>NW_007519026.1:0-236 GCF_000475195.1 Diaphorina citri
TAGTATATCTAGGTATACATCTGATAAATAATTGTAAAAAAAAACTTCCTACCCCTAGACCCCTACAAAAAAAATCCCAGAACTCTCTTAAATCTTTTAATGCATTAAAACTAGGAGAGAGGGTGGAAGCTAGGTGGTGTACCTACCTACATGTACAAGTACATACCTACCTCCTAGATCTAAGGAAAAGAATTTGGAAGGGAAGTCCTCTCTTTAGATTAAATCGAGAACCCCGG
>NW_007519027.1:0-236 GCF_000475195.1 Diaphorina citri
TGGTTCAATTGTTAGATTTGGTTCCTCGTTAGGTCCTATAGTTCCTCGGTTAGGCCAAAGTACCGAATCAGGAAGTTAAATACGACTGGTACGGGTATTGTGGCGAGATTTAGATCTTTCAAGGTATCAGCGGTCATTGGTTCAGCGATTAATCGAGGATTAAATGTGGATCAAAAGTTGCGGCACGTTAACCTGTTAGCTAGAGTTCCAGACACAAGCAATACATTGGCTCTTTT